>NW_009630452.1:79699-110694 GCF_000690535.1 Cariama cristata
GAAAAAGAATAAAATAAAATGTTTGTATGAGACAGCAATGAGAACACGAGATAAATGATTATTGAACATTGATGGCAAAGCCAGAAATTAGAATTATGATAATCTAATCTGACCTCTTAAATCACAAAGGGTATAGGATTTACCAGAATCAATTCCAGCAAATTTAAAAGAGTTTGCTGAGAAAAACATACTGAGTCTTAATTGAAATTTCCAGGGAAATCTGACCACAATTTCATCAAGGTACTCACTAGTTAATTATCCCCACTGTTAAAAATTGGAGCCTTATTCTATCACTCTAAATTTGTCTTGCTTCAGCTTCCAGCCATTGAATTTTGTTACACTTTTGTCTACTATATTAGAGAGCCCTTGATCAAAGTTTTGTTTGCCAGGAGATACTTCCAGTATGCAAGACAGTCACTCACGCACACACGCAAGCTCATATACCATCCCCCTTAAATTTATCCCTTTTATCTCTTTGATAAGCCGATTAAAACCCTCAAGGGGGGCTGTTTCCCAATCTTTTAATCATTCTCCTGTATTTTCTACAAACTTTCTGCCATTTCAACCACCACCAAGAGCGCTGCATTCCAGTAGTGCTTGCACTTATATTAAGATGACATCGTCCCTTAATTTTACACAAGATTTCCCTCTTTATACCTCTAACTCTCTCATTTGGGAAGTCTTTGCCTTTAGCTGCATTAAAGTACTGCATGGAAAAATCAAGATAGCCCTCACATTTTGGGAGTGTGTGAGATGATTCTTAAGCATATAGTGCATTCTTAACAACACCTTCATAATTTCATTTTTATTTTCTTATTTTTCCCTATAAGATCTTTCCCCACTGTATCTGTCGAAAGTCAATGGAAAAATCTTTCCAGAACTGGACAAAACCACTGGCAAACCAGAACAGCATGTGTTTACTTCACCCCCATTATAAGACCTCTTCCCATTATTATTCTTATCTTTACAAAAAAATCCCATTGTGCTGGGCTGTACCTATTTCCATTAAATAGGAGGAGAACTGAAGTGTGGCATACCTGTTACAATCACACTCCCGGAAAACAGGGGTAGAGCTGATGTCAGGTTAAGGGCCGAATAAGGACCAACAGATTTTCCACCACAATATTTAGTTCTTAAGTCCTACTAGGGAACCCTTTTCTACCTTCTCCTCTTTGAAGACCTATTTTGCTATCTTACCTCTGAGAAATGATCAAATCAAGGAATTATTTTCTAACTAGGCAGAAAGCAAAAGCAGTATTTGATTCTCTTGTATATTTGAATCTGCTTTATTTTTTTAGGCTCAAAATCTTGTTGTGTGCAAAAGGGGACAAAACATATCCATAGGCTAAAATGTTACTGCTAGTTCAGTCAATATTTTAACAGACTAACAGCACAACTTCTTTAATTGATACAGAAAAATCTAACAATATCGTTTAAATTGCTATATACACACACACGCAAAAAAAACCCAAACCCACAAAACTTTCTTATTATTTACTTTATTTGTGGTGTGGTGCTCACCCTTCCTGTGTCCCTTTGCATCCCAAGGCTGATGGTTTCAGTCTTCCTAGAGAAAGCGGAGGGGAACTGGAGGGGATAACACACACGCTGAGGTCTTTGCTGGGAGTGGTATGATGATCATGACAGAGATTTCTTTCTTTCTGATCTGCCACTTAGGGCTACTTTTACGTGTTTTTTTTCTCACAGCTCCTGTTTCCCTCTCAGGGGCTCTCCTCTAAAGCCCTAAGACTCTGTGCTGCCAGGGCAGTAAAAGGTCTACAACTTTTTACTAGGCATGGCAAAAACTGTATTTATTGGTCTACAATTGCTTGCTGTCTCTAGAAAGCAGAGATTGTGTCTTCTGCATTTAGATTATGCCTGACCTGTTTTTAGAGATTACCACAATCTGGGTAAATAATAATCCGTGGGAAACACATATGTTCTCCTAAGAGATGCTATCATCTCCTATGATGCTGAGGGCAAGGGAAAAGGAAATAAACACTAATTAATTTGACAGCAAAAGAAAGTAGCATATAGCACTCAAAAATGTGTGACATGATAAGAAAGCCATAGGATCCCCTCACCAAAGATACTGGGGAGAGGAGAATGCTTCCATGGGAAGGGCTATAGACTAATACGTGTCTCTCTTTATGTCTGACTTCTTACGTTAGCATGAAGAGCGCACTTTGTTCTTGCTCCCCTTTTCTGAATTGGCATTAGGCCTACACTCTGCCTCTTCAAGCCACCAGTTCTGGTAAAGTGATGCCACAATAAATCAGATGCAACACCAGCTGTTGTGTAAATGTGGTCTGGCGGCACAACTTACATGGGATGGCTATTTGGTAGTAAAAATTTCATTTAACCTGAAACTATTTTTAGCCAATTCCATTGAGCATGTAAACAATGAAATGCCTTGACAAGGATGTATAAACTCAGTTAGGTATCAGCAAAACCATTAACTTAAATGCCCATGTTACTGTACACTTCAAAAGAGAAATCTTATTGGCATCTTTTCTGTAAGTTAGACAGCAGTATTGCAGAAATACAGCTGAGGGGAGACCCAGTATGCTTCAGTTAAATGAGGCAGCTTAAACTTGTGGAGTGAAACATCAGAAATCAAAGATCATGTAAACATAGTAAAACTAACAACCTTAAACTTACTTGATTAAGTGATGAACCCTATGGCTATCAAGACCTCCAGAATATTGGGCCTTATTTTAAAGAAAGAGATAATTGTTTTGTTAAAAGTCAAACTTTCTACAATGTAACACCTTTTTTATATGTATATTCAATTAGTAAATAAATATTTAGGGCAATCTGTCTGTTTCCATTTTAAACTCGCAGGAGGGCACGTGTGTCCCCAGATCTGTGTACTCTTCCAGCTGTATTTGTCGATCCAGTAAAAGACACTATCTCTTCCTGTGGAGCTTATCTTGCTTATGTCCTTAAAGCGCCTCGGTTATAATAAAACTACCATTAAATTATGATGGATGCTTTCACTGTTCCTGTTGCTGTCCTTATTTTTTTCTTTTAAAGAAAAGGGAAGACAGACCAAGGGCAAAGAACTTATGATCCTGAACTGAGAACTCCAGGCAGCCAAGGGAACATACTAACGAGGAAAATACTTTGAGCTGGTTCAAGGGAATACAAAACACAGAAGCGTACATGAACCTGCTTTTCTTCATGCTCAGCAAACTCAGTGATAAATTTCAGCTAATGCAAATTTCTCCCCAGTTATGCACCCAATTCTTTCAGTGGTGGGTTAGTCCACCCCACTTATAGAGGAATTAGGAGAGAAGGGTCTTTCCTTCAGAGTATGCTGGAGCAGTGGTCCTTTCCAGAGAACTTGGTTCAATAAGTGGTAGGAAGGAGGCAATGACCCTGTATTTAGTCATGATGAGGCTTAGCTGAGGACTAAGAGACTTAGATGCCATTCCTCACTCCTAGGAATGCTTGTAGATTTTATCCAGTATCTATTTACTATCCGTGACAGAACAATCCTGAAAGCACAGGTACATTCCGCATTTATCAGATGGATTTTTTTAACCACTGAGTAAAAGAAAGATGCTTTTCCTGTGTTTTAGTTTCTCCGCTCCGTGCCCTCTTCTAACAGCACCAAGTAGAGCAGGAAATACCGAACTAGTAAGACCATATTAGCCACACAAATTGCATCCTAGCTGTTTTCTAATAACTATTCATATAGCTATAAATAAGCCTTAATTTTTGGCATTTGCAATGATTCTGTTCACAAAATAAGATTTTGAATTTGATACTTTACAATTCCTGAAGTGTAAGATTTCACCCTGAAGATCTTAAATAGTTCTTATCTTAGAAATTACTTCTCTGTCCTTATGTCTGTTATAACAGCCGAGCTCGTCCAAGGCAACTCTGCTAACACCCTCAGACATCACAAAAGAACGGGAAGAAGTGACTTTTCTGTACAGAGTCACAAATTTCCTAAGCCATGGGCCCTCTGACTTTCAGACGCGGGAGCATCATTTAAAGCAGAGGGCGGTTGATGCATCTCCTTCACTGTGACTTCTATTTGCATGTGCTTCCTCCTATTTCACTTGTGATTATGTGACATCTTTCTGGCAACTGCAGCGAGGGAAACAAATATAAAAGTATTTGTGTATTTTTAGTTGTCTAGAACGCAATGATTGTGCTGTCACTTTTGCTCCTCGTTTTGTCTCCCACGCCCATCTGTTCTGTTCCTCTGCTGCATCCTTTACGTGCTTCTTTGGCACCTGATTCTCTCACCACCTCTTCCCTTCAGTGAACCAGGAGCAAGGAGGAGAGACCGCCATCTGACCGGTGAATTCCCCGCGGACCCCTATCAAATGGCACGTCGGCCACAACCGAAGGACTGTGGCTCTTTTATCTCTTACTCCCCGGCTTATTTCAGAGCTTACCAATTTGAGCTCACAGTTTTTAGCAGAGTTTTAATTTACCTCGAGACAGATATACTTACTTTGTATATCTGCGGCATTTATGCTGAAAATCTGTCAAGTTGTTTACGTCCACTTCACGCATTCATCCGTGAACAGTTTCAAAGGAGAAAGGCTTATGCCTCGATTTGGTAGGAAATTATTGTTAATGTGCTGTGGATTTCTTTCTTCTCCTGTGTTGTCCATGAATATTAGTTGACGTCCTGAACCAAGGCTATTAAACCAGTTGTTCTGAGTTTATCTGAATGGCAGTAAGAATAATTATTATAGACTATTATAAGACAACTAACAGTAAGGATACCAGATATCCTTATTTCTTAGGTATTAGTCTAAGTCTACTCCATATTCCCACAACTCTTACTAGTGTACAGGTGTATATGATCACCTTGAGTATCCAAAACAACCTGTGTCATAAACAAGTGCTCAAATGAAGAGCAGATTTCTGATCCTTCTGTCCCCCATGAGCATGCCAAAACTGCAACCATTGTTATGTGAAACTTGTTTTTCTTTATTGTGGAAGTCACTTTGAGTTTTTTATTATTATTTTTCTTGAACAATTTCTAACACTGTGGATATAGGCATAAACTGTATTTATTGATATCTCAATTTTCTCTGACTGATAAAAAAAATCTTTCTAATGAGATTAAATCTGCCTACAATTATGGTATACATTTTTTTTAAACAGTATTTTCAAAAAAGCTTAGGCACTTTAAAATTCGTTGCTTAACATCTTGGTTGGTAAAATTTAAAAGAAGGCTTAGCTCTAGCTAAATAGATTCAGACTTCTTTGCAGTCTATATTCTCATAATCATAAGGATTTCAATGCCACCATCAGATTTTCAGTGATATGCATTGAGAAACAGAATTAAAAATTTTGGGGTATTTTCATCAAAGGAGATTGTCCTGATTTGGCTAAACAGGGCTATTTTATCCTTTCAGGAGTTTTTCTTTCAGTTAAGTCTCTTCTAAGTAACTGCACTTTCTAAAAGTACAGCTACATGTTTTTCAGACACTGTCTGCGTTTCAGGCCTGATAACGCTCGATGTTTATAGTTACTACTGAAGTATCAGTAGGATTGGTATGCAGAATGGCCCATGTTTATACTTATCCCCATGAGAACCAAGGCCACTGCTGGCCGCCTTTTGTTAAGCGAATAAAAAGTCATAAGAGCCGGCCCAGCCTTAAATGGTGACAGAGATGCACGAACTGGTGCAACATCGACATATCATCAGGTGTTTTGTGAACAAAGTACTATTCTGTTTGCAGCTCGATGCATGCTTTTTTCCCTATCTTCTTCAACCGACAAGAAAAAAAATATTGACAATTTACACTCCTTCAGTTTTGAGTTATGTTGGAGTAGAAACATACTGGTGACGTGTACTTGGACAATAATTGGGGATTTGATGTGACAATCGCTCAGACACTGTCTGTGTCTCAGACAAAATTTTCTTTAGTAATTTCTAATGATTAGATTTAATGGTCTGGGTATTGAAATGACAGCACTGAATATTTCAGGGAAGAAGAGGGGAAAGGAAGGTGGAAAGATGACCTTATTCATGCAGAAAGAGCCACAGCAGATATTACTGACTGATTTCTCTTTCTGTTGAGAAGCCACGTGATATAAGTGAGAAACGCTCCTCAAACTGCTTTGCCTATTGAGGAGTCTGCACAAATGTGTGTGTGAAGCTGAACGCACATATACCTACGTAAGTTGTTGCAGCAAAGAATGTCATTCCAAATAAGTTTGCCTATTTCTTTCCATATTACCTGTGTTTCCAACAGAAGCCCCTCAGAATGTTTTTGTGTGGCTAATTTGGAAGACTGGTTTACTCTTTCAAACTGACTTATCTGTGCAGGGTTGTATATGCTAACCTTTCCCTGATGTTGCTGTTTTGGCACAGATAAGGGAAAAAAAGTGTTTTATTAATCCTGCAAAAAGATTCTCACCAGAAACACTTTCATGATAGGTGAGGCTGTACAGCAGCTTCTTCAAAATAGTACTGCTAATTTGGTTTCCATTGCAGAAACGTCTTTCTGAATGTAGAGAACTCTGGTTTGAAGAATGAGCTAGTATATAATTGTTCTGCCATGACTTTGCCCTCCCTTGATTTTCTTTTTTTTTTTTTCTAAAGAAAACCAGCAAATTCATCTTACTGTCACTATTCATCCATTATACTACAGATTCACCACTTTCACCTTACTAAGATAGAGGTATTATTTTTTCTGGGTGTGTAAGCACAGGACTGTGTCCTTAAAAATAATAATGAATAATAATAAATAAAACAAAACAAAACAAAACAAAACAAAGAATATAGTGTTAATTTGATACACTGAAAGGACAATAGGAACAATAAAAGAGTTACAGAGCTTGAGCTGAAATGTTGAGTTTCCCCTTTACCCTTGTGTCTCTTTGCAGACAACGGGTTTTTAAGAACTCCAATTTTTTAGTTATAGTTCCTGGGAAATTTGTCCAGCAGGCCACAGTGTTCAAGGCTACAGTTAGCTGGAGTAAATATCTCAAAGAAAAAGCAATACACTTTAAAAAGATGTATTATGTGTGATACTTAACAGGAAAATGGTTTGCTTTTAAAAAGACATTCCAAGTTCTACCTACAACTGTTTATATGAGTGCAGTTGCAAGTGAGTCAACGGGCTGAAAGTCCGAAGGACGTGAGGTTATGGAAGGAGTTCATTTACCAAGGGGAGAACACGATTAGATTCAGAACTGACCACACCGTTTCACAGATTTCCGTAAGACTCTGCAACATACAAATTACTAGCCAAGCGTACAGCAGAATGGCAGGTGGCTCTACCCCCTTCAGCAAAATTAGGGGTTGCGTTGACACCTCTGTGAAAATTTGCTCTTGTGGTTTTAAGGGAGTGTGTTTGCTTGTTTGTTTTTTGCAATCAGCTGAAGCTGTGAGAAAGAAAAAAACACTTGGAATGTTTTTTCCTACATTTCAGGTCTGTATTTTACAAGAGATAAGAATACATGTATGTTTGCTTCACTGTATTTAATGTTTTAACCCAGCTCCGGTTTGGCTGGCCTTGGGGAATAAAAAATAGGATCTGCTCTTGACAGAAGAAGATTAGTGTGTTCTTTTATTGTGCTCTGTGTGCTTGCATATTTAAACTTGAAGCCCAAGTGATTGACAAAGTGGAAGGAATCTCAGATCGAGTTACAAAAGAAAATATTTAGAGCAGAAATTATTAGCACAAGGCAGTTTTTAAAATATGCTTTGGAAACTAAAAGAGAAACATCCAATTCCTTTGGCTATCATTCACTTAGATTTTTCCCAGTGACTTGGCAACACAGAGTATTTGCTTATTTAGTAGTGGTGGTCCTTGAAATTTACTTTGATCAGCGCTCTGAAACAATTTTATATAGACAGTTGTAAACATAATTAGTAACAGAACAGAAATTAGGAAATCAGGAATAGAACAGCCTTTAACAGATCTTCAGGCTATCAAAATTAGAGAGAGGTGTATGTTACTCTGTTTTATTTTAAATCTATTAATCCTTTTGATTTTGGTCTGGATGCCTCAACCATATCACTAGATTGACTTTATTAAGTAATTTGCATATGAATTCAGTGTCCCTTTTAAAGACCACCATGATGAAGTTTGCCAGAAGATTCTCGTAATTAACGAATGCACTTTTCCTAGGCACTAGAGTCAGCAATTCATTGTTCTACTCAAAGCAGTTTTCATGAGTATTCATAGCCTCACAGGGTGGACAAAGACAGTTTTACATCTAGTAATCCCTCTTAAAGTTGATTTGGGAAGTCAGGATTATGACCCGAGCTGAGGGAGAACCCTCAAAGATGTATTAAACAGACAGTTGCATCGGATCTGAAGGCACAAGGGTCAAAGAAGAGGCTCCTGGAAAAGAGTGATGCTACGGGGGGGAATGGGACATTGATTGTAAAGAGACAATTGCTTTCTGCTAGTAATACATGTGTACGTTTGTGTGATACAAGGTAAGCTTTCATGTATCTGTGAGCATCTATACAATCTCACTGGAAAAGTAAATTCTATGGGGAATGTTTCAGGGGCATACAAAGCCCATGTAAAGATGGGTTTTGAATAAATCTGAACCTGCTTCAGACACGCTATCAGGGGAGTGCCTGGGCAGATAGCCAGAGGTCACCGTTACCCACAGGACTGGAACCACCTACTGAAGAGAGAGCTCATCTCATGAAGGAGGTTCCTCCTTACCCTTCCCAGGACAATGAGAGTATGTCTGACCTAAAAGTAGCCTTCCTTTGATTTTATCTAAAGCATTATACCAAGGGAAACTTTGCTTACTGTACCTGCGCGCTTCAGAAACCTTTCTTTCTAAAGCAACAGGGACACGAAGAAGGAGAGGTGGGTGAAGTGCGTGGCACTGACCCAGCTGTGCGATATCTGCATCTAGAATCCCAAGGGTGGAAATCTCCCATAGCAGGGAACCGCAGCAAGTTGTGAACAGCAGCAGTTTTCTCCTTCACAATACACTTAAAGTAGACTGGAGAAAGTTGGTTCAGGTCTTTTTGTTAAGGTAATGAATGCCAACGTAAGCTTTACAGTAAAATGGGATAACTTGATTTGCAGAGCCAGCCTGTATATCAGGTTCAGGAACGGCTACATAACAAGGACGGTGTTTTCTCTGTTTGTAATTTTTGCCCAGTTCCTTACAGAACTGAGACTTCTGTGATCCTACACTGAGTGCACATGTTCATGCGAGTCCTTCTAGAAGATTTTAAACCAGCTAGCCAAATTCACTCACTTTTTTGCAGAGGGGTAGGTGTGTCATAGATAACTGACTTCTGCCAATAGTGTAGATATAGACAGTTAGCATAGTGGAGAGAGTCTATTGGTGATTATATTAAGGAAAAGGTAAAGTGTGAATTCAACTCTGATTAGATTTACGCTTGAGTGAGATGTTATAACTGCCTCTAAGTGAGATAAAACTTCATTTGGCATTTGCTTCTTGTTAGACAAAACCAAACCCCACTCCAATACAGACATCCACAGGAAACCAACTCCGTTCTGATCACAGAACTTCTATTACACCTCTCATTGATAAAGGTGCAATGCTCTAGGGAGTAAATCGGTTTCACTGCCTTCCACTCTTGCAAAAAATAGGATCTGAAACGTAAAATTTTCCCATCATGCAGCAGAGAAAGAAGTAGAAATTACATCTCTCGTACTGCAGATTGGCAGCATGCCTGTTAGACTGAGTTGGCAGCAGTGCCTTAGGTCTTCAGGTAGAATTAAGAGTTTAAGCTGTCAGGTTTGTCTAACTATATGCTAGCTATGTGTAGTGAGCGTATGCTTGAGGGACGGTCACAGGAGTAAGATGGCTGAATAGGTGGGCAGTCAGTCTTTCTCCGTGTCTCTGAAGCTGGAGGATGACATCCTTGTGTGACAGGCCAAATCCATTTCTCAATGAACTTTGTTTTCCAGGCATGAGAATTCTCAGAGCTCACCGGCTCTTAGGGATGGCATTAGGACAAAACAATGCTGCAGCAGTCCTTCTCCAGTCAAACAAACCGTGGATTTATCTCCGGAGATTGAAAGAGAATTTGTTCATGGTTTTTGCCTTTTTTCCACTTTATGCTGTGAATTCTAAGCAGAAACGTGAGTAGAGAAGTACCTCACTCTTTAGTTTCTCACTTACAGTTTCACACTCGGAGGATACTATGACAAGTTTGTACTTTGGCATGAAAGTGTGAGGATCACAAAATTTACTATAAATATCTAGTAAATGTATTTGGTAAAAACTGTTTGCTGTAAATGCACAAAGGGAAAAAAAATGAGAGAAAGTCTTCTGTGATTTTTAGGAGTTTATTTTCCCTGCTATTTTCACAGGCATGTATTCGAAAGTTCAATCTGCCGCTGAATGTAGCCAAACTGTCAATGCACGTGTCTAACATTACACAGCTCAAACTTGATGCTCTCGGGTAACTTGGGGCTCTAATCATGTCAGTACCTAAATTTTTCAAAAGTGATTTTAGATGTGTCTCTTGGGATGCACAATTTGAGGCTGGTTAAAGAGACCAAATCTTTAGCTGTTCAAAATGCCTTTTGTATGTAATTATCTGGACCTTTTCAAGAAAAGAGAAATTAGGAGGATTACGGTCTTACTCAGGCCTGGGAGTCTGAAATTTGTGCTGGCTGGAAGTCTTCCCTAATTTCTTATAAATGTCATGTGGGGCAAAGTGCTAGTGGAAGTCTGGTGCCAAAGGCAGCACTTGGGCTGAGCTGCTAAAGGCAAGAAAGCATCTATGATTGCAAGGTGCTGAGAGTGACCCAAACCGGGAGGGATACACTGTTTTATAATATTTCCAACTGAAGGAATTTTACACATCCCAGTAGGGGCAAGGAATCCAACAAACCCCAAAATAATACCGATTAAATATCTCACAAAACCTGTAAACTCAAAACCAAATTCCTTCATTTGGGGTTTTCCTCCCCTGGGAAAATTGTAGTTATACTTATTGCTTCCTGCATTTAGTGCATGTCAAATTTCAGTAAAAGATGTGCTTTCCCAAAAATGTATTTTTCTCCCTTTGAATTGCATAGAAGCAATTTGAGCTACAACTTAAAACCAACCAAACAGAACACCTTTGGCCTGAAAAAGGACAGTGACTTATACCCTAACATATCTTGAAAACAATAAGAGTAAGTGAGGAAGATAGTAGTTATGATGAAAACTGAAATTCAGACGGTCAGCCTATGCTTCTGTAATACTTACCCATTTTTTCTTATTTCTTCATTAAAAAAAAATGAACATTTTATCAGTCACTTCGCGTTGCCCTATTCAGCAGATAAATTAAATGGTGCGTGTTAGTCATTATTATTTGTTCAAATACATATCTTCACTATGTTATTTGATCTTGGTATAATGTAATCACTTTTGATTACAGATATTACTATCATCTGTTATGCTTATAATTAATTAATCACCATTTAATTCATTTCCTATTGTAATACATCAGATGTTATCATGTGATACCTTGTAGTGCCATTTCCTATTAGCTGGATCTAGTGTTGTGAGCTGAAATTTATCCTTTAAAGATCCCACCATTCGAAGTTCTCTCTAAAGAGTTTTAATTCTCTACAGGGTTCTGCTACAGATAATTCAATCTGCACAACTTCTTATTTATGATATTAATTATTGCTTATGAAAGATTTTATAATTCACTTTGCCTATAGCAATTTTACTGTCAGCAACGGTCGTCTTAATGATTTTAGTACAGATTGGGTCCTCATCCAGCTTAAATGCATTCACAGGAATAACTCTAGCCAGGCCAAACTGTCTCAGTCAGCTTAAAGGAACTCAATGATGTTACATTTACTGACAGAAGTGTTTGTGAGATCTGAGATTCAGCAAGTACTAACATTAATAAAAAAAACAGTATTAAGAATCTGTATTGCTTTATCCTTCTCTCCTCCATGTTTTTATTTTTGGGGTTTTCTTTTTAACACAAATCCTCCATATTACCACATTGCACTTTTATCTAATAAGATTAATATTCATCCGGTTATGTTTCACAGACACCTCTGTCTCCATCACAAACACAGAACTGGGGTTTTTTGTATGTGTGGCTATCTCCCATACACTCTCTGCTTAGTTTTTTCCAAAGTATTTGGAGAAACTTCAGATACTTGCTTTCAGTGACTTCTTTTAGTACTTCAGGTACTTGCTTTTAGAGATAATTTGTGCCACTGGAGTGAGAGGAAGAAGTTGGACTTGTCACCAAGATTTCATCCAATATTTCTTTAAGCTGTAAAGCCACGAAATTGCTATCCGCTCAGCATCAAGGTAGCTCATCATATTGTCCTGAAGTAGCCAGAGAAAGAGAGAGATTGCAACTTGCTCCACCTCCCCCCATTAGCCTGGGGAGTCACTGGGCACAGCAGAGTGGCCCCCCAAGAGATGAATGTGCATGTGTTACCAGGTCTATTGTGGTAGCAACACCAAGGCCTCTTCTCTTCCCACCTCAACTCTACATCTTTAACAAAATGAGTCTTCAATCCCCCCTTTTTTGCTGTGCCTTTTCCCAGGGAAAAAAGCTGCTCAAAGCAATTTATGGCTGTGCTCTATAGTCACCGTTTCATCTTCATCTGGTCCTGGTGCGCTCACTGGGTCAAGCAGCCCTACTCATTGCTACCCCTTCAGGGCCACTTGTGTCTTTAAAATAAGACCTATTAATCTCTCATTTGTGTGTAATCTGTGAATTTCATTTTATAGTTTTACATTAATTGCTATTTAGCACGATCAGTAGCCATACTTAGAGTTTCTGCTCCATGGAATAGGATCTTCCCATTCATTCTCAACTGCTCCTTTCCACATAGAAAATGCCTGTGAGTGGCTATTGTGTATTTCTCTTTTGGTCTCTTTGGAAAGAAACTTTTGGATGATGTATTTGACAATTTCTCCATGTACTTAGATTGTAGAATAGATCATAGAATGGTTTGGATTGGAAGGGACCTTAAAGACCATTGAGTTCCAAATCCCCTGTACTTATTTGAAGACTGGACACCGGTATGTAGGTAACTCTTCATGAAACCATTGGAAGATGCTTTTTCCTACTAGAAAAGAGGATTTGGTCAAATGAACTGTAGAAGGGGACGTTACCCAGAGGATTCTTCCCAAGTGCCTATTTTATATTATCTATTATTCAAAAAGGATAAGCAGGGTATTTCCCTGATATACAATAATAAACAGAGGTTGTCTCTGTATCCTGATAATGATTGCCTTTAATAATACTAGAGCGTTAGAAACACAGGAAAGGTACATTACCTTCTGGAAAATGATGTATTTGTAAACTGAACTCTGAAGTTGTACAAGTGAAATAAAGAAGGTCTTTTTCCAAAGTTTTTTTTTCTGGAGGGTTAATTTTAGCTCTATGTACTTTAGGTACATATAACAAGGAAACTTATTTCACAAGTATACATACCAGAATGAACTCTTACATCCTTTGATATTACACAATGTCATATGACCACTCACATGACCATATCTACGCAAGACTGCAAACTAAACTTCTTGCTATTAATACAATATTTATTATTCAGTGTAATATGATCAATCAAATGTCAGTTTCTTTAATTGTGTGTATGCACCATATTAAATTTCATTAAACTATGTACACAGTAGGAAATAGCTTACAATGTAGTTACATCACTTAATAGATTTAAAGTAATTAATTTCTTTTTGGAGAATATATGATACTCTGACCAATGCTGAATCATGCTTATTGTAAAGCCTATGCTTACAAGCTTTGGAGTCAGTGCAAAGCCTGCTTTGGGACTGCCCTCTAAATGGGCAATGAAGCATAGTCTTTTGCTGACTCAAGCTCAGTTGGTATAGAATAACAATCCTGATCTACTCAAACAGAAAGCTTGTTGAACTAATTATTTTTTTACTAAACTTTTTTTAAACCTCAATAAGTACTGCACATGCCTAGAAATAATCTAGCAGTGTGATTTGTTTTTTTTACCATTCTGAAGATTGGTAACTGGCAGAATAATTTTGCTACAAATTAGTAATAGACATGTCATTTATAAATATTATACATTTCTATTCCAGCAATGGTATGCTTGTGTTTCTTTACTTATACACTTACAACTTGTAGCTATAGGATACTGTTATCTGAACACTTTAGTGTGTCTGCTTCCTGGCAGGGGGCATTTTTAAAAATTCAGAGATATCCTCATATGGTGACTTTAGACAAACTAAAATGCATGGAAACTATTAAACTTAATTCTTTGTCTATGGACTACTTTATTTTTACTGATAAGCTATCTAAAAGCAAATCCATTATTTCACACATGCAGTAGACTATAAATTTCCAGAGCATATGCAAAACTTCAAGATAATGTGTTTCTAATACTTGTGCTTATCAATCCTCCCATTCACAGCTATGCATAATTCCCAAGGACAATAAAGGGTACCGATCATGTGTTTACCAAAGGGATATAAAGAAATGCTCAGCTACTGTATTGAGCCTTAAGAAACGGTGATGTCTTGAATCTTCTGCTACTGTAAAACTTAACACATAAACTCAATTTCAGCAAGTGGACACAAAACATGGGCTTTTCATTTACAATATGGCTACTTTACAGAACTGTGGCAATGTACAAAAAGCACCGTGAGTAAGCAAATCTTATCTTGCATAACTCTTTAATTTCTTGAGCAGGCTGAAATGGTTTAAACATGTCATAATTATACTGACAGTTTTACAGAGCTATAAATCCACATACAAGTATTCATGCTTCAGCATCATTTGGATCTTACTGGGCAAGTATCAAGCGTTGCACTTGGGATACTCCAGGGAGCTGTGCTGAACGCCAAGAAATCATAGTGAAACATTTGGTGCCAGAAGTAAAAACAACAGACGTACAGCTAGTATAGCAAGAATTTGATCTTCTGTCCTCTACTGTTAGTTCCCAGGGGGTTTTTTCTTTCCATCCACCTGTTAAGTTTAGCATAGATTTATGCCAGAGTTTTATTATATTTAAAACAGTGGTGACTATTGTTAGGGTTAAAGTGGTATACTGTACTGCAATAATCACAGCCAGTGACAAATACAGAGCATGTAATCGTGCCCTTCTTCTGCTCCTTACTTGGGTGGAAAATGACATGGGGATGCAGTATGTAGGCATCCATCTATTTTTGGCATAATTCTTTAACATTTTGGGAAGCTAAGAAATCAGGACCTGCTATGATCTACAGTTCGTAGCTGGTGCCAAGACTTGTTGGCCAAGAAATGTGCTTCGAATACAGAAAAAAATTAAAATAATCAGTAACTGCAAAATATTACTGTATTAATAATTTGATTTAAACCAGGGAAGCATGTGTGTTGCAGCAATCTCAGCCACAGAGGAAAAAAAAAGAATTACTACATTAGAGAGTTGCTTTTCAGTTGGGTCACATGCTGAAGCTGTCCGTTGGCCATGAACAGAGTAACTATTATGGGCCAGTTCGGGCTCAGAAAGCAGAGAACCGTTTTTCTAGCTCTCCATTCCCAACACCTGTGCTGATAAGGTGTGTTCCGTTCATGAGTCACATTATGTCCCACTACATTGACTTTTATTCGCAGCTTGCCGCTGCCCCTGTGAAGACAAGCACCATTGTCTCTGCACCTTCTCTTCCAGAGGAACCCAGCTGGAGTCAGATGAAGCCCAGCAAGTGGAATCAACCATTTAGAGCAGAGGAGCTGGAAAGAAGATGAAAGTGGTGACGTTCAGGCACAAAATGGTAGAAAAATACCAAACTGCAATGTCTTACCATGAAGAGCGGGACTTGTCCACATGGGACATATTTTAATAAACTTTCAATGAACTTTTAAAGCTTATCAGTTAACAGAAGAAAATCAATGTGAAGAACCTTGTTCAAAAACAAAGATGTTTAATGCAATTTAGTTTTATTTACTTAATGGATGAACTTACAGACTTATGAATTGGCGCCTTCTGTTCCCCAAACATGTCTGTCTGTGGCTTCAGTGATAAGCACATTTTTTACTGACTATGGCTCTAGTCTCTATTAGCAGGTCTTTGTGACAAGTGCCAGCCCACAGCCAGAGCTCGTGGGGATCTTTTTCTGGGATAGGAATCAAAATTAGTTGCACCTCACATAAACAAAGCACAATCATATATTTGCAATCTGAAATACCCTCTTGAGCAAGGACCAAAATCCTTTAGGAAAGACCCTTGCAGGTACATCAAGGGATATGGCCTCTCAAAAGGCTGCAGTAAATCTGATAAATGACTGCAGACTCTTGTCCCAGATACCATTCTTATCCTTTATAGGAGTAATAAACGTAATTACAAAGGTCCCTAGCTAAATACATTATGAAAAAGTCATTTAGCTAAGTTAACAGTGATCACCTAAGAAAAGTTCACTCTCTCAAAGAAACCAAATATTATATGAATACAGTTGGTTTTCAAATGTCTCAACAATCCAAATAGGTTTAACAATTAAATAAACTGTGTCTTGTGTCAATAATATCTCTAAACTTTTATTATCAAGCTAGAGTCTGAGATTTACAATGTCTTTATCTTTCCTCTGGGATCACACCTACAACACACTGTAGGTTGTGCATAGTCTTTCATTTATTTTTGTATGTCTGCTATTTCTTTCCTTATAAAAAAACCTCTAAACCTAAAATTGTTCTCCTCATCTGACAAAGAAAACTGAAATACATATTTAATCTACTAAAAACATCTAATATTTTAAACAAAACTTTCAACATCTGTGGAGTGTTGGAAGATGGGATGAGAAGACCTGAACAAGTTGTTGTGGACAAGGAAATCTAACGGTCCTTAAATATAAGGTCTGCAACCAGTGTTTCACGCTTTTCCACTGATGCACTGTGTGAGAGACACATTCACCTCCATCTACCACAATGAAGTTAGACAGATACATAAATTCAGAAAACCAACGGTAAATTATAGAAGCAATCAGGCACAGCCAAGAACATCTGCTAAATAGCATCTTTGCCAAGCAAGGTCCCTCCCAACACTCTATTCTTGGTACAGCCCAGCTCCACATTACCTCTTTAAAAAAGCTTAGTTTTACCCAGGATTAGACCTGGTGTGTACTGAACAAATGTGTCATCATAAAATACCATTAAAATTCACCAAAACATTTTGTTGACCACAACATTTTTATTAACAATTAATCTATAATCTACACATTCTTACTGTGGAGGGAAGTCCCTGAAGACTAAATTTTTTTAAGTGTTTTGGCGTCTAAGTTATTTTCTAAAGCAGTGATCTGTTTCTCCGTTGTTCAGACAGAGACCTTAGTGTTTGCACGATAATGCAGATCCTGATGGCAAAACAGCAGTTGGCAAGATGGCATCCAATTAATATTGCTCTTCCCCGCAAAAAATCATTCATAATTCCTAGTTCTGCTGCTTTCCCAATCCTTGATCCTCCTTTTTCACGTGTGTGCGTGTGCTCAATATTTCCTCCTATTGCCTGTTTGTTAAAAAAAGTTCCTTCACAGATGGGGTATTTCATTGTGATTCTTTGTGATCATTATTTTAACTTTTAGCATAAAGAAGGCTTCATTGGGTCAACTTAATGGTACAAGGCCTATACCATACCTGCTGTATGGGTAGAAACACGTATGGAAGAGAGTGAGAAAGTGACTATGCACACAGTGACGCTCATGTTTTTGATATATAGTCCTAGCTTCTGGTAAACTGAAGTTTAGGGACTTTCAGAACAAGTTGTACATAAAACTTTCTTCTTGGTGCCCCTCCATAACCTGATCTTCCATGGTCTCTCTGACCTCCTTTTGCACCCATCCGCTGGTAATGAGGTATGGGGTTTAATTATACACAGTGCGGAATAGCACTTCTTTCTGGTTTACACCAGCTGGCTGAGCTTTTCATTTTCTACTCTTGTGTTCTTTTATTGTGAGAAGAAAAAGAATGAGGAGTGATTATTCACTCTTCCATATTGTTCATATTAATGAGCGTATTTATATGAACGTGCATAATAATAAATGTTAACCATGCCTTCCCATTTTTTACAAACTGAAGAATATTAATCTATTCAATCTCTCCTTTTGAGAAGTAGCGTCACTCCCAGGATGAGTTTTATTCAGCTGCGGTTTTATTGTAATTGTACTGTTTACTGTATGTTTAAGTGAGATTACTCAGTTACAGTTTTACTATATTCTGGGTGAGCAGTAGAAAAGGAGGGTAGAATTAGAACTCATGCTGTGTCAAAAATACAAATGTAGCATGGATTAGTTCAGCAATGCAACTGGTTTTCTTGTTGTTTTTTGTTCTTTCTTCCTTTGCTTTGTAGCCCTCCGTCTTGCCAAAAAAGAGATGGTTTTATTATTCAAAAGGAAACATCTATTCATGTGACATAAAGATTTAAATTGGGTCCTGTTCAAAAACCAGAAAAATGAGGATACACTTTAACCCCTCTTTCTCTCCCTTTTCCTATGCGGACTTACCTTATAGTCTTTCTCATTAAAAAAAAAAAAAAAAAAAAGAAAAAAAAAAAGAAAGAAAGCAGGCAACTTTCAGCTGATTCCAGGTACAAGTTTATCACAGTGTGAGGAACTATGTTGATCCCAAGTTTTTCACAATATATTCTGTTCATCAGATTTATATGTAGGTGATGGGTGTGGAGGATAAATATTTTACCAGTAGGAAAGTGAGCACTGGTTTCGTTTTGCAAATTAATGTGCCATCTTGTCATCTGCTATCTTTTATTGAAGAAGAAATTGAGGTTGATCTGAATAAAGGTTAAAAAAAAACCCTTCAGAGTTCATCCAGTTACTTAGTTACTTTTCCTGCCATCAACCCATCTTCCACTTTGTCTTCATCAGAGGCTTTCCATATGTTTACACATCGCTCCTGCCTTGTTTTTTCTTGCAGAATTTTCCTAGCCAAAACACCTACCACCACCACCGACCATAGCTATGCTGACTTGGGGGTCTCTTTCGGTATCAATACTCCTCTGTTCCCATAACAGAATATTCCATTTTCAGTAAGCAGAGAGCCATTTAGAGGAACTACGGTCTCTTTGATCCATGACTTTATGCCTTTGCACACACGGCCCAGAGTATATTGGCTTTTATTGCCAGCATCTCACAGTACAACACATACCTAATACGTTGCTCCCTGACTCTCTTCCAATGTCGCTACTTCTGTGGATTTTCCCTCGCGTTGATTCATACTGCTCTAGCTTTAACGTATTAGTATGCCTTTTTCTGAGTAGTGGCTTGTTTTATTTCCTGCCCACATTTCTCCCTAGGGCCTTTGCATTATGCTTCTGTCCTCACTAGTATTTGTGACTCTTCCTAATTTAGTATCATTTGCACATTTCATTAACATGCTGTTTATTCTTTCTTCCAGATTGCTAATGAAGATGTTAAATAGGAACAATCCTGAAACTGCACCCTTCATTACCCTACTAGATATTTTTCCCCTAGTCACTATCATAATCTTTTGTTTATAGTCTTTCAGCCGGTTTTAACCCACATGCTCCCATAAAAACCATTTCAATTCATTTTCCGTTTACAACTGCAAAAACCACTGCAGTGAAAATTTCAAGAACATATGGATACAACCTTGATCCTCTGAAAGTCATGAGAATTGCTGAAAAAACCTACAGGTAACCAAGAATTTTCTGAGTATCACCATTACATGTCAAGGAAGAAAAGATTTTAGGAATCAAAATGATGGTGGTGTTTGAAAGCAAATCTATTGCTCCTGCTCTGTTCTTCTCACTTACTGTCATACATGCCGTCATACATGCAGTTACATTCAAAGTCATTATTAATACATTTTCTGATTGTATGACAAAAGCTACATCTTCCATGCAGCAGATTTCTTACATATTCACATGTAGATATATAATAGAATTAATACTTTCTATTTTAATTTTATTCATTATCACATACTGTGGATCAGTAGCTAGATATCAATTGGTTAAAAATAGTATTTAGCTTTTTTATTCCATGGAAGCACAGCAGGTGTTAAAAAACATTCTTGTTTGTTTGTTAGCTAATACTTCGCCACTCAGAACCATGTAAGCTGGGCGAGAGAAACAGATGTACTGCAGTTTGAAGTTTTGTGAGGAGAAGGTTTTCACACAGACTTGAGTTCACATCCCAGACTAAAACAAACTTAATTGTGCTCACTGGGTCAAAGAGTTCCCTTGTTTACGGTGAAGAACCTTCATTGATTTCAAGCTCAATGTAACAGCAATGTTTAGGTTAGTGTACAGTGCTGGGATGCACAAGACCCTTTATGAAAGCAGAGTACCTCAAATTTATAAAATATTGATGCTGGCCTTTAAAAGGAACTTTTTTTTTTAATACAGTTTTTTGGCTTTACATAATTGCTTCTGTACAATTAAGTACTCCATCTATTCAAATAAAAGAAAAACATCCCACTTGAAAACTTCAAAAGGCCATCTATTAGAGAACTAATTGGTACAACTTTTACACTTTACAATTGGTGCTTTTTTTTCCACATTGATTTCTTTTATCTTCTGGATACAACAGAATCACTCTCTCTTCATTCTGTTACAGCCTTTTTATGATTGCAACAGTTCAGTTCACATAGACATAGACAATACTTCATGTAAGTTTAGCAGGTGTGAATGATTGCAAGCTTCCTCAGGACCTGTGCTAGTATTTCTTCATAGCATAACTTTTCTAACTGACTGTGATGTTGCTTTTCAGATCTTAGAGTTTGTCTGCTGAAGTTGTTGTGGCAGATGTGTGCCGCAGAGGTAGCCGAGCTAGTTTCACACTAGCTGGCTCGGCTAAAAATCTAGCTTTGAAGAGCAGAGAGGGTCAGCATGAAGAGCAAAACGCTACCTTTGCTGATGTCCATGCTGACGTGACTAACCAGGTAAGAGTACTCAACACAGCTAACGTAGATCTCCCGTATTTGTGTCTGCCGTTTTACAGTCACGGCGGTGTTAGATGAACCGTAGAGAGGAAATCGGGTTTCAGAAGTCGGTCTGGCAGCTAAATCATCTGGTAGATCCCAGTTTAATTTCTAACTTGGCCCTTTACATCCTTGAGCAACTCATCGGAACACAGGTCTTTCCAGGTTGCAACCCAAACTCCACAGACATCAGGAAATCCCAGGTTTGGGGCAGAGGCTCTGTTTCTCAAGCCCATGAGGAAGGTGAAAGTGCCTTCCTTCTCCTGTCCTTTGACTGTTTCAACAGCTTAAACCCTTGAGCGCAAGGACTGCACCCTACACTGCATTACTTGAGCGACTGTTCTACATTCTCAGATCTCTTACCATTACCATGATACAAATAAATGAGAATACTGAATTACTTTGATGATTCTTCTCATCAGGTTATCACATTTGTGGTAGAATCCCTGGAACAACATCCAAAACATAAGACAATAGATGAATTAAGTATATATGTATTATTATCCTTTTTAAAATTATTATTACTATTGAATTTTTTTACCAGAAGAGTTTACAAAGGCAACACACTTCGCACAGCTCATTCCAAAATAATTTCATTTTTCCTGTGACTGGATGCAGAGACATCCTTTCCCTCTGAAAGCCTCATGTCCTGAGGGCAGGGTGGTTCTCCTCTGACCGTACCCTCTGCGGAGTACAGCGGTAGTTACCACACACCCCAGCTTCTCAGCCCTGTCCTTCCTCCCAGCTAGCAGCCGCAGTGAATTCGCAATGCCTGAAGTTCCCCTCCCATTGCAGCCCACAGGGACACAACACCCTGTTCTTCACTGCACAGATGAGAAGAAAGAAAAGCAGCTAGCTGTGCTTTACAGCACAGCAGGGAACAGCCTGACTTGTGTTCATTGCCCATCTTTTTTCCACGCCAGCTGTTTCGAGGCAGTGCTAGAGGGAGGACATCCAGCAGGTACCGTTGCCACTGTTGCATATGGTCCTTTGTGCCTTTGGAGGCTGAATGCCTTTGGGACTTGCCACAGATGTAAGTCCCTTCTGCACCATCTCTTTCAATGCATTGGCGACTCTAAAAAAGTGACAGTCTAGCTCTGAGTGCAGAAGGCGATGAGGCCATATATCTAGAGGAAATAAAACTCCAAGTTTATGCAAAGGTGTCTTTCCAAAGGAAATTTCAATAATGTTCTAAATTGTTTGCTTTTGGTTGGTGTGGTTTTTTTATTATTTTTCTAAACACAGAGCTTAATATTTAAGTCTCAAGAGGGGAACATTGCAGTAACCTGGCAAAGCTCTATCCTAATGAAATGACCTAAGTCTCAGTTCTGCACTATTATGTATCTGTCCATACATAGAGACATACTGCGTATCTACACACACAACTGCATATATTTGTGTGTGCGTACGTGTATGCAAAATATGTCACTTAGGTCTCTGCTAGCCTGGGAATCTCCCTATCACACTCCATCTCACAATGCAGTCATGTCCCACCATGTCATTCTCTGAAATAATCTGCCTGGGATGCAGTACTTCCAGCAATAACTGCCAGGCAGATGGCGGTGGTAAATTAGGCAGTATTATTGGTAATAAAAGTTGGAAGCTTCAGATTTTCTGAATGGCATATTCATATAAAGACTTTCAGAAACAACGTCTCTAATGACAGAACCAACATCCAATCCCATCTTGCCCCCATTTCCTGGAATATTTCACTACTATTTGTTCTGTCTTTCTCTGTCTTTTGTTAGTGACTGCTGTGGTTGTGTTCTTTTTAAATACCACCTACTTCTAAATAACTACTCCCTGTTTACTTATCACCACCAGCTCTCTCACCAGTTGCTATCAATACCTATGCCCTGCATAGGGAAAGCACACAAAGTTCCACACTTTAACACAACATAATATAAAAGCATTTGCAAAATAATGTAAGCAGCAATGCTTCTGGTTGCTATTACTTCCACTGCAAATAATGCCATCTGCTTATCATTATGCCCCAGTGCATGCCATCTTCCATGTGGACAGAACTTGTAATGTGTTGTTGTTTCTGTAGTAAACAGCTGGAAAACTACGCCCTGGAATAATGTCATGAAGAATACCCTCTTGGCTTTTTCCAATTAATTTCTCGGCAACAATTTATAATAAAAAGCTGTAGTTAAAAGGCAACAAATACTGACTTGACCTTTTAAATTGAAATTCCCATGTTTCAATTTTTCTGGAAGGAAGAAAGTGAGGTTCCAGAGAAATAAAGTATGAGCAGTAGGCAGTAATAAACCCAGAAGTTTCTCAAAAGAACAGGAAATGTATGAGAAAATGTTAATAAGGTTGAACAGTTAATATTAGTATGAATACCAGGTCACAGTTCTGCAAAAGCATCACGCATTTAGATGTTGCTTCTGTCTATTATTGTTCTTTAAACTTCACACAAACTGTGATTTAAATCTCACAGAACAGGTTGTTTATGTTTCCATACTTAGGAAAGTTTCATTCAATTTGGGATTCCAGTCCAATTATCTTTGTACTATGTAATATTCAAAATACCTTAAGATTGCATGTGTGTTTTCTGGCCACGCAGTCTATAAATAAAGTATGTTCATGAACTTTTGTACCTGCCTTTTCTTCTGTTGTATTCTAGCATTCAACAGCAGACCTTCAACTTCTATCTGACATTCCTGTTGCAAAAAGAGACAGGGGAAGAGGTAGATCTCCAAAGACCGTTTTCAAGAGACAGGATCCTCCTGCCTTTTGAATGAAGAAAGGATTGGGATGGGTTTTTTCTATTCTTTTGAATTAAAAAAAAAAAAAAAAAGGGATTGAATGAAAAAAGGGGATTTTTAGAAAAAAAAAAAAAGAGCAACTTTCCTACCAACCCACTGTCCTTGTTTACCAACAACAATTACATTTCCACAGTTACAGACTCCCTGTGCAGCTAACTGTGGTCATTTCTCACCAAGCTTTGAAGACAAGTTTGTTTTATCTGTTCAGGCAAGATTAAAGGTGTACAAGGAACTTAGATTAAATACCAGACTTCAGAGGTCTCTCCCTGCTTTCTCTGGGAAAGCTCCAATTTGATTCCACTTGAGATGAGGCAATGGTCGATGGTTCCTGGCGAACATTCATCACAGGCTTCAGAATGAATCAAACATTTCTCACATGGTGTATTTTACATTTAGAATGTCAGAAAACAGCCTGGAAGATTTCCTGCAGGCAACAATCAGCCTGAACTGTCTCTCTTTCTAATTTAGAATTTAAAACATTTGATTTTGATGTGCTCTGCAGTTTCCATGTGATAAAAATATATAAATTATTTCTTCTTCACTAAAGAAAAAAGAGTTTCTCCTCTATTGTAGAGTTTCTGAGCTATATTGTCTTTTTGCTCCTGATGTGCTTTAAACGGTGCATTGGCTTTTTCATGTCCTAACTAGGCAGCAGGCAGTGATTTTTACATTAAACTGTATGATGAGATTTTTGTCTGGCAGTAAATGCAATGAATCATTGCCCCATATCCCTTTCACCACAATAATTGGGTTTTACTAAATAAAATCTTTTTGAATATGTAATTTATCTATTTCTATCAAAATCAAATGGAACTAAAACTGAGCTTAATTAGCTCATACTCCAGAATGCAGCAAAATAGCTTTTTGATATGTGAAAAACTCTGAAGTACTCAAATACTTTTGTTTTCAGAAATGGGCAGGTTGTAGATAGAATTCAAGTCACATCTGTCCCAGCTGTTCAGACCAGAGCATTGCTCACTCAAAATCATGAGAACACCAAATTCAAGTCAGATTTCTGTTTACCAAGAAACTTCTGTTTTGTTGCAGCTTCTAATATAGTGGGGTGTTAAACCATGCCTGTGACTCCTAAATGCTGTTGCACTGAAAAAAAAAAAACACCACACAGGGATGAAAGCTCTGACTGATTGTTTTTAGGCAAATTAAAACATTTCCCTGATATCTGAGCTGAACAGAATACTGTGGACAATGACAGAGGGAACAAACTGTCAAACTTTTGCACCAACGATCTGCCAGGTGAACAACGTCCGTCAACTAGGATGTGTCTACCGAGATGAGTCAGGGCACGATGTGCAGGCGCTGCTCGTGCTTGTAGCTGGCTGGAGAGAGCTCAACTCAGTCTAGAAACCACAGAGGAGTACTAACATGGTGCAGGACATCAGTTAACAACACAAAGTGACCTCAGCAGAAGCTATTTACTAGGTCACAACTCTGAGCAAGGTGCTACCAGCTAGAGTTTCCAGACCAGAGCTGGCTCGCATCCAGCTTGGGCAGGCTGGATGCCCAATTGTGCGCACCCATCCATGTAGACATCCATGTCATGCGATGAAGACACAGACATCGTGTCAACGTAATAAAATAGCGTCATTGTGGGATGAGTTTCTCTCGTTTTGAAAATAAACTCCCTTGACTTTGCTTTAGTATTTGAGCAGCAGTGGGAAGCCATTGCGCTGTGCCGCTGTTGATAAGAGCAATTGCGTGCCCCTGGCGTGACCCACCTACTAAATGGACAACACACGGACACAAGCACTCCCGTTTCCATTGCACTTTCTGCAAGCAGTGAAGGCGACGGATACAAATGCAGACTCTGGATTTAGTTACCCTAAATACCCATTAAGGGACTGTAACAACAAATACCTTTGAAAAGAAGTGAGGATCTGCAAGGGATTAATAAAATTTTTCAGGAGTCTAAATATATATTTAGGTAACTGACTTCTTTGAGCACACACAGTCATTATTTTTAGATAGTTTCCATTGCAAGCACTAAAAGCAATGCTGAGGAACTAAAGAGAAAGTGATTCTTCTCTCCTTTCCAACGGACTGGAAGCTTGGCAGGGTGACTGACCGAGCCATGCTCCCATCTCCTTCCTGCACAGGCTCTGTGGTTCCCCTCCACACCATCTCCACACCACCAGAACCATTAATAGTAATCATCTGCAGCACATTAAAGACATGAACCCTTCCTAAAGACTTACAGCCCCGAGATCTCCTGCTCCTTGACTAAAGCTCTGATCAAACATCAATATCATTTTGAAACTGGAAATATGTAAGCCACTTATAAGAACACAGCAAAGGGTATTAATAAAGACTGTCACAGCAAAGGTCATTAATAAAAACTATAGCAGGAAAAGAAGAGGCTTCCGTTCCACTTCAGAAATATGTTTCATATTTAGGATACAATACAAAGCTGAAAAAAAAGTCTTTATGGACAATGACAGTAACATTTCTTTGTCTTTAAATGTGAATATTGGGAAGATTCACTGAAAGATAATTGTAAAATAGACCATTTTGCTGGTGTGGAAGATATGCACACATTATAATGAATCACAGCAGCATAGAGAGAAAAAATATCTGAGAGTAAATTATTGCTATCAGCCGATATCTTGTGTAACAGAATTTGCAACCTGCTACTCACAACCCAAAGGTCCCTGACATTTGAGCAAAAAAAAAAAGCATTTCTCTAAGATGTATGAGTGGCACCATTTTGAGGTGAGAGAAATACTTGGGAGTAGAGTATTAGTACTTTATGCACAAGTCAGACAGAAGACAATCACTTAAAGTTAGAAAAAAGTTTTCTCCGTTTATGTGCTGTTGTATGTATACTGTGTACTAACTGGAGAATTATTGAAACTTTCAGCACATTTAAATTTAGAATATGTTAGGGACCTTATATCCACATTGGTTAAGCTGTACACCTGCAGATCAGCCAGCGCTTTAAGATGTCTTGCAAAATTGAGTTCACAGAAGTCTACAACTTAGCAAAATCTCACATCAAATTGTGAAGAACTTGGGTTGTTAAGAATACTATCCTGAAATAGCAGCTGAATCACCACTAATGCGGGCTGCTTACCGAAGAAGGTGTTTTATGTTTGGTCTAGCTGGCTATGCTATATCATGTTACCAAAGGCAGGTGTGAATAATCAAACGAAACAGACTGAATGCAAGAAATTAATTATTATGTATTATGCGCTAAGGACAGGATTTTCAAAATAGACTTACCATTGACTTAACCCTTCTTTCAATGGTGAAAAGGCAGAAGAGTTTTTTACCAGGTTGAGTTGGAACAGAATTAAGCCAATACTGAGTGCTTTCAACCATTTATTATCCTACCAGATGTCCTAAAATTATCCAGTCAATTATTCTGCATTCACTACCTGACCAGATACACTTGGGCTTCTTTGAACAAGTCAGAAATGACCCAGACTAACACGTGGTTGAACAGATGAACTATCGTGTAATATCTTACAGGCATCCTGACACAGAAGAAATCTGATTTGTGTGTTCAGTAAGCCTTTCTCTCACTGCTCTTTTGAGCATCATGGAAGTGTCCTGATCCATCCTTTGTTAAATGATAAGGGTTACTCTAAGTCTTCTTCCCCTTGCTCAGCAGAGGGCAAAATATCCCTATCTCCATACCAGTAGTTATTCATGCTGTTCATTTGCCTGGCAGACTGGAAAATGCTGGCATCTAATTAAAAATAAATGGAACTTAGAAGAATATGCAGTGTCAGAAAGAAGAAAACATTGCCTTAATCATAATTAAAAAGTTTTATGTTCGTGGTCAATAGCATCAAACAGGGCAGGCTCATCTAGTAAAATTAATAAAGATAAATGGGCAGAGTCCACCAAAACGAGAAGATTACTCCTTGCTATGTAACAAGAATGATTCCAGTGCTATGGTTGAAAATGTACTCAGAATAGAAGCTCTCAAAGAAAGAAACAGAATTTATGCAATTTTCAGTGAGACTTTTGGTCTCTTGAAGGCCTCATGGGTTGCTATTGATTTTGGTGGATTCAAGCTATTGTATCAGCTGGGGCTCTCCTCAAATCCTTTACTTCATCCTACCTGCTTGCTGAATTTCCTATTTCACCTTGTCTTTCAGAACACAGTGAAACAGGTCCTGTCGTATTAATGTGTTTGTTTAGTACATACTTCCCAAGGGTCCTGTAATGACAGTCATGTAGGCAGCAATGCCGGCTGTGATTTGGATCACACTCTCCTATGCTGAACCCCAAGAATGTTTCCTAACAAACCTGGAACAAAATCGCTAAGACTGCAGAGAAGCAATGTATTAATATATATCCAAAACACTAAAACAACAACAAAAAGTTGAATCTGGCACAGTACAGCAGCTCTGCTTTTCGTAAGAAGCACTCTCTGTATTACAGCAAACTGGATTTACCAAGAAAAATAAATTGAAATATTTTTAATGGTAAAACCAAAATGAACCAGCATGGCAAATCCTAAGTCTTTGTAGAAAATCTGAAGCCTTTAGGCAAGAGTAGTTAAAAAACAGTTCCCTTGAATGGTATCGTTGTGCAGGCCTTTAGGGAGGCAGTAAGACACAGAGGTGGGTATCTCCATAAACTGACTTTTGCCTAGGGAGGCCACTAGCTCTCTGCAGGCTCCATCTGCAGTCAGCAGAGAAGAGAGAGATGTTCTCAAAATGGCAATTCAGAGTCAGAGCCCAGTTTAACCACTCTAAATTGCTCTCCTGGGGGATTTTTTCTCTTCCCAATGACAGTAGAGCTTTTAGAGGAATATTATTAGCCTTAGGTAAAGGGAGAATACTCAACTGAACAAGAAGCAATGGGTAATCCCCACCTATTCAGGTAATAAACTTGGAGCTCGGTTTCCCCCACTTGATGCCTTTGTTAATTCCACTAAGCAACCTGAGCAGTAAACAAGAGGAGGATCTTAGGTTGGTGGTAGATTTGTAGTTTTCCACTCTAAAACCTGTTTTATATTCCTCCAGCTGTAGGGATTTTTTTTTACGTCTGCTGCAGAAATCAGAATTTAAAATGAGCCTTTACTGCTTTGGGTAAATCAAAATGAATAAAATGATAGAATGGTCTTCTTTAAAAGAATATGACTCTATGCTAGCCCACCAAAATGCTTAAAGAACTTCTAAAATCTTGTAGCTGATTTCTAATTCATGGAACGTACCCTAATTTCCTGCAAGTAGCAACACAACACCACACAAGTCTACAATGCTGCAGGAATTCCTCCTGTATTTAAGACACGGGGTAAATTTGTCAGTGGCAGCCTAGCACCAAAGAGATTGTTTCCTGACTGAGGAGGCAGACTCAGATAAACCAGAGCGCCTGAAAAAAATCTTCAGATGTTCTTCACAGACTGCAGCAAAGAGTAGGTATTTTGAAAAGAGGGGAGTCTGCAGCTGGAAAAGAGCCTCCCAAGCCAGAATGGCCATCCTGTAAGAAGCCAGTCCTTTCTCAGTAAACTGCTCTTCTCTGCTTTAAATAGGATGGCTTGAATTTCCTATGTACAAGGTACACTTCACTTCTTGATATGCATGGATTACTGCAAATAACTCCTACCAACGCTACTGGCAGCTAAATGCATCAGTCCTTGAGTATTACTATTAAAATACACCTTCTCACTTGTACCCTCAATTACCATTAACATGGGGCTAGCTGGAGTTTCAAAATGATCTTCAGCAGTAAATTGTTAATAATTTTAAGTGTCGATAATCCTTATTCACCTTCTCTAAAATACAGTTGTTAGGAGACAGGGAGTTTTCATTCCTCAGCAAGAGTCACAAGGCAGAGATGGTCCTGAACAGGGTCTCTGCTACAGCTCTTCAAAACGTGGGCTGCCGTAATGTCAACGAGTCACTTCATCAAAACCCTTTCAGCATCGCCAGGAGCCTCCTTCAGCTGGCTAAATACACCTCACAGGTATGGAAAAGACGGTGTGGCAAAGTTTAGGTGCCCCAAAACTAAGTGCTTATTAACATTTTAGAAGTGACTAATATTGCGGGTTTTCTGCGATATCGTTGATATAGTTCGCTGTTCCCCAGTTAATCACATGCTGTCAATAAATTAATAAACTGCTTCAAACCTGATTCGATTTAAACCACATGAGCAGAGCAGGGTTTTCCCTGTAACAGTAAGTAGTGGATAGATATACTAAAAGTCAGGCTTAGACTCAGTTTTACACCCGGGTCAAATCCCACTGATGTCTGCGAGTACTCCGTTCATGATCCACCCTGGGCAAAAAGTGTGTTCAACCTGAGCAAACGTTAACACAGACGGAGAATTACGTGCCGTACAACCACAGCTCTGCTACCAAGTCATGGCTCAGACACCAAGTGACTTGCAATGGTAATAGCAAGAATAATGTTGAGCTGCATCAAGCAAGTTGTGAAATACAAAATCTACGGTTTTTTAGAAAATGTTGCTATTTCTTTTCTCCCAATTCCAGTGAAAAGCAAGAAAGGAATTCATTTCAAACATTACAATATCAGAATAAAGAATCGAGTACAGTGGAAGATTTGACAGAAAGATGTAAGCCGCTGTGCTTCATCAAGCCTGGACCTCTTTTTATGTAGCAACTTCATAAAGCTCTCCTTGATTTGCACCTGTTTCTGCTCTCAGTCAGTGGTGTTCCACGGGGTGAGCTGTCACCAGTTTGATGGACACCAGTACAAAGACTTCTAGACACAAGTACATGATGGTTACACTTTCTGTGGCAAAAGCCAGATCTGAACATAGGTAGATGTTGGAATAAATTTCCAGCTCCTGTTTTTTCAGGTGAGTGCATTGAGCCAGTTCTCCATGTAACTTAGCCCAAAGGGTATCAAAAACAGAAGAGGTGGAGTATGGGCAATCCTGTACTTTGTTGTGTCACATCTTCCCATTCCTCCCAAGTCCGAGCAATGCAGTGGAGGAGCTTGGAAATTGCTTTCCCACCCTATGCATCTGTATTAGTAAAAATATGAATATATGTCCTTTGCTCTGTAAGTGTGAAAGGTGAAGGCATACTAAATTTGTAAAAGTTGCCTAGGTTGCTCTGACCCTCAGGATGTCAAATGTCCATCACTTTGGATGCAGCGCCTGTGCTGGAAGAAGCATCACCCGGAGCCTTTCAACAGGTGCAGCAATTGCTGTCCCTACACACACTTCCACATTGGCAGTGATGGGCTTCCACTTACCGTGGCTGACAGGTGACACAGGACCTCTGCAACCACCAGCAGTACCAGCCTTTCCTTCCCAAACTGGGCACGGGGAGCAGTGGTTTCACCTTCCGTAGCAGTTTGTACTCTTTCCTCAGCACCAAACTCCCACCAAAAGGTAGTACCTGGATATACTTG
>NW_009630453.1:0-629 GCF_000690535.1 Cariama cristata
GAGGCCGTATCCCGATCGAGGGCTGCTTTGCTCTCTGGAATTCTGACATTTTAGGCAAAATGCTGTTTTGAATCCTACTTTGTTGTTTGATCTTGAGCTCTCCAGGTAAAACATCAACATTCCTGTTAATCTCCATGCTGAACACTGAATAGTGGATCAGTAGCAGATGCTCGGCGCAGCCCGTGTTCCCATGGTTTGCTGCTGCCCCAGCTCTCCCCACGTCCCGCGGCCGCCCTGACCGGTCACCGTCCCCGCTCGGGTAGCCGCGCACCCCGGGGGACAGCAGCGAGGCTTGCAGCACGTCCTGGGGAGCGACCCAGACGAGATTTCCGAGTGGGAAGGAGGACTTGTACGGGAAATTAGAGCGGAGAGGTGCCTCTAGCCCTGGGGCTATTGGCCAAGGGCCAGAGCTGCTGCCTGGGCACAGGAATGGGCACAGAAAGTCATCCTCTGTCCAAGTTAATTGCATCACCTTTGCCTCACAGAAGGCATTTTAATTACTCTGTTGACTTACGTTCTTCAGAGCACCAGGCATGGCAGAGCTCAGCCTGGGATCAGAGGGGTGCACAGAGACAGAGCGAGGGCGTGGGTGGTCATCCCTGCGAGGGCGCGGGTGGTCATCCCTGGCA
>NW_009630453.1:641-13431 GCF_000690535.1 Cariama cristata
TCGTCCCTGCCAGCCCCATCCCAGCATCATTGCCCTTCCCCACACATGCAGCCGGCCGGTGGGCGCTCGGCCACTCCACGCATGCCTCTGACTTGTGTCTGACCATCTTCACGTCTCTGATCTGTGTCTGACTATTAAACAACTCAGGCAGCAGGGGAAAAAAAACACTTGAAAAAGTATGTGGAAGACATAAAGCCACTAATGAAAAGCATCAGAAAATAGATATCAAGTAATGACACCACGATGAGAGCTTATTAATAGGAAAGTCTAAAGATAAAACTAATTTAAACCTGATGAGACAGGACATCTCATCTTCAGGAGAACGAGAAGTCAATACTTAGCTGTCAGTAAAGGAAATAAATTGCTCACAAGGGAGGATGGAAAGCCACAGGACTCCCAAGCCCCAGAGAACAGCAGTTACTGTGACAGCCGTGTAAGATACACTCTGAATTCACAAAACCCTGAAAAATCGCAGCTGCCATTCACCATCAGCGTCTCTGTCATTGATATTCAGGTCACAGCCCAGAAGCACTCCAGGAAAGCACGTTGCTCTGGGCAGGGTCTGGGGACAAACGGAGATGCCAACCCCGGCGCTGTGGGTGGGAGTGGGTGCTGGGTGGGCTGCAGAGCAGCTTGGGGCTGGCCTGGGGGGGAGGCGGGCAGGGTGCCACGATGGAGAGCCCGTTGCCTTTCCAGCACAGCAGAGAGTTCACCGTCGGCTGCAAAGGAGCCTTTAGGAGCAGTCATCACCTTCCTGCTGCAACCCGACCGCAGCCAGTTCCAGATAGGAATGAACTAAAGATACAACTAATTTTAGAAATGGGAAATGTTTTTTAAAGTTATGTTGCATTAAATCCCTAAGCTTTATGCAAAGAGCTAGCTTCAGCAATGGTGATGAAAAGCCACCGAAGGAAACCTCCATGGACCTCCAGCCCACAGCAGTACTGGTGGAGGGAGGAGGAGGAGGAGGAGGCTTGGAGGAAAAGGGCTGGCAAGTGCATGAAGCCTGTCTGCGAAAGTGAAAACCCACGAGGAAAGGGAAGGAAAGCGTTTCACCCCCGGCATAGCCCGGCAGGCTGCTTGGCGCATCACTCAGAGGCAATGCCTCTCGTCACCTGCCACCGCTTCAGCAGAGCGGAGGTCTTCGGCTGACCCAACGCAAACTGTGCTTACAAGCTGCCATCAGGGAGAACGTCAGTCTTTCCCTCCAACTTCATTGATATGCACAGGGAAAACAGATTGCAGAGCACTGGGGGTTCAGGGGAAGGATGTGACACACCACAGCCAGCTCTGGCGCTGGGAAAAGCCCAACTGCTCCGCCGTAGCTGCTTAGAGAGCCTTGGAGAAGGGAGCAAGGCGGAGTAGGGGTAGTGTAGACAGCGATGGGCATCTATTTTGATATCATCCTTACGCCAATAAATGGCAGCGATGAGCAGATGCCCACTGGCTAAAAGTGTCCGCTGCTGTCTGTCCCTCCTCTCCCTGAGCACAGCCAAGACCTGAGGACCAACACATTTGTTCTTTAGGGCTGTGTGGTGGGGGCCAGAGAACAAACGGGCTCTTGTTCTCTCTGACGACAACTTTTCTACCATGTGAAGCTATTTGTGTGTCGGTGGTGACGTCCAGCCTTACCCAACACACGCTGCAAACAGAAAAGGAAAGTGTGCATGTTGCCCGTTGTGAAATCCCGGTGTCAGCAGATGTCTCAGGGCATGGCTAGTGCTTGAAAGTAAATGCCATCCTGTGCTCAGAAAACTGATCGGCCAAATTCCTCATTAGGTGTTTGCCCACAAGTGTTACTGGGGCACAACTGGCTGGTCGGTGGCAAAAAAGAGTTTGTGTGTTCTCCAGAGGGACCCTGGGACAACTGCCTGGGACGGAGGGAGCTGTTGGAGAGGCGAGGCTGGGCAGGGCTCTGCTCACCGCAGAAAGGACTGGCCGAGCCCTCAAGATGCCGAAGTGACCACAGCCCAGCATGTCCTGCACAGCTCAGCGCATCCAGGGCAGCAGACCGGGCACCACACAGATCCTGATGCTTCGCAGGGGTGGGACAGGCCGGAAGAACTGACGTGTGTCCTGGCTCGTGCGATGCTGTGGGACAGAGCAGAGCGCTGCCGTTACCAGCGCTGTGCGTTGCTGTGTAACACTAAGGTCTATCTAATGCTTACCTATGCGCCTGGCCCCGTCCTGCTGTAAATCAGAAGGGACTTGAGGGAGTCGGGGAGTCAGAGGGGTGTGAAGGAGAACGGGTCCCCAGAGCTGCTTTGCTCTGGCAGCAGAAGTTGCGCTCAGAATGCAACTCCGCTTTAATCAGAAACTAGATTAAAACCAACCAAGTGGCAGATGTTACAGGGCAGGGGCTGCAGAGCCTGACAGCGCTGTCCTGTGCCCAAGGCAGAAACAGTTGCTGTCACTGAAGCCCAGCTGGCCTGGGCATGGATGACGGCACAGACCTGTTCTCAGCAGCACTAAACCCCAGTTTTTATCACTACGTACCAGTAATGCTGGACGGGGCTGGAGCGGCAGCCGCGCCCAGACAGAGGTGCTTTCCCGATACAGCTACGGCAGTGACCGGTTCTGGAGGGCTCCCAGACGGTGCCACAGCCCAAGTCAGCAGGAGCATCCCGAGGGCCGTTTCGTGTCTCACTTGTGCATCCAACTGAAGTCTCCAGAGGCTGGAGGCTGCTTGCCTTTTTTCTGAGCAGATGGAGTTTAATCTGCTTTCGCAGCAGGTTGGTTGGTTTGCTGTGGAGCTGTCACCTTCCCCTGCAGTGCCCTTGCCACCCAGCCCTGCAGACGGCAAGTGAGGATCGACCACCTTGGCCACCGGCTCCTAATGGCCTCGTCTAGGCAAGCGTGGCTCTCTGACTCCTCACCGAAGGCGTTTTATTGTTGTGTTCTGTGCGTTTCACACACCTCCTGGTAATCCCCTGGCTCTTACCTAAAGAATCTGCCTCAGCAAGGCAGGACATAGGGACAAGGACTCAGGACTTCGACATAGATCGCAGCCGTGACTTTTTCTGTACCTTTTCCAGGGTGTGTCCTGAACACAGCACTTTGTGGGAATGGTTCAGGGCAGGGTTAAAAGGTGGTTGGTCTCCTTGACTTGGGAAATCCACTCTGGAATATAAACTTGGAACCATAGGAATATAAAGAGCAGAAAGAGCAAGCAGATAACCCCCAAAACCATGTGAATAAGTACTTCCATTGCTCTAACATGCTTGCTTTTTTTTTTTTTTTTTTTTTTTCTTTTTTTTTTTCTTTTTTTGCTTCCTGAGGTTGGTGACTTCTGCTCTGGTGATGTTATTGCCAGCAGTTTCCATCCCAAGCCAGTGGATACAATACAGGAAGGCTGAGCACACTGAACAACACTGGGGCTACACAGTGAGGACGGATTTAGAGTCAGGGGTCTGACCCAAGGAAGACTCCCGAGTCATCCCTAAAACAAAATACCTCCCAGCATCCAACCTGTAGTGTTTTGCCTCTGAGGAACATCTCCTCCTGTGCCCAGAAGCAAGTGGAGTCTGGCAGGGGCTGACTGCAGCTCTCTTCCAAAAGAATAAGACAAGGATCCAGTTTTCAAATTATAATAGGGCTGCTGTCTCCAGGGGCCCCTCAGGACACACCAGAACTTGTTCTGAGAGTGTGGGATTCTAGAGGTGAGGACTGAGCTTCATTACAAAATGTATCTCATGAGGACACTTACAAAATTGGTTGAAATTAAGGCTTTTAAATACTGCACTCTGGATAATAAAAACCTAGGAGGCCTCTTCGGTGGTAACAAATCCCAGACAGTCACGTTCCCACCAAGCCTGGGTACTGACTCCTGTAGCTGTGTTTCTCGACAGAGCAGAGACACAGCACATGTTTATATCAAGCAGTACTTCAGTTCGGACCCACAGCTGTCTTGCAGCAGCAATCCCAGCAAAACAAATCCCCCATCACTGAGGGATGCCGAAATACTGCAACACTGCAGTTTCCAATCGCAGAAGGCCCAGGGACAAATCAGTGTGGGAGATTTAAAGTCCTGGGGAGTTCAGGACTCTCGTCCCTGCTCAGGCTGGGAAAAGAAATGCACAGGAATGAGCGCAAGGCAGAATGAACATGAGACAAGTTCAGCCTCCCCAACAGCTGATTTCAGGGAGTAAATCTGATAAGCGATACAGAAACCGCATCCCACCTCTAGCCCCCGAGGAAAAAAAACAGTCCTGCTTTCAGGCAGTGCCAAATGATTAACTCAGCCTCCAAGGTCACTGTAAGCACTTCCTAATGGATGCTTTGCTGCCTCAAAGCCTCAGCCTTCATTCCCGAGGCCTATAAAAACTAAGGAGACAAGGCAAATGGTAAGCACTATGGCTCCTTGGGGAGTCTGTGCAGTGAGCATTATCACCTTCTCATCAAAATATAAAACCCAGCTCTCCTCCTCATTAGTCTCTTGCTCTTAAAATGATGATTGTAAAATGACGGCAGCTGGCCTCAAAGCTGGCTGGAGTGGGAAGGGCACACCATGGTTTGCACTGCCCACTCGGGAGAGGTGCTTGTGAGGAGAAGGTCAAAACGAGCAGTGAAAGGTGGGTGTCAGCCTGTTTCAGGGGGTGCTGGCTTGGGCCACAGTTTCAAGATGCATGGGAAAGACGAGCTGAAAGAGATGCTGCAGGGCAGGTAAAACCTGGCCACGTACCCAGTTGTTTTAATTGGCAGGCACATGTTGGCTTCGGTGCCTGTCACTTTTGAGGGATGATGCTTATGCATCCTGCTGCTCCCTTTGGTATTTCAAACTGAACAGCTTCACACTGCCGCTTCCTTAAAAAGCCAGTGGCCAAAGCCTTACACTCACTAGGCAGCAGAGGTCTAAGACCTGGCTTGTGAACTTGGGCCCAAGACACTTTCCCGTTTGGAGGCAGGAGAGCAGAATGGCACCGTGTATCTGTTAGCGCCTCAGAACCCACACTGACTAGCGCTGATTGTGCAGATTCACTTCTACAAGAAGAGAATCAGCTCTGAGATAAGCAAAATGTATTTGTTTCTTAAACCAAGACCTAATGAATATTCAGTGAGCCATACTGTTTTCAAAGAGATACAATTATACACCAGAAAGAGCTGAGCAGGAGAGAAGGCTTTCTAGCAAAACCCTTTCATGTTTACCTAAAAATTCTGTAGATTCATGTAGTGACAGCTCTATTAAGAGCTGAACAGCTGTTCCTTCAGAATTTGTCATTGGATAGAGCCTTTTACAATGATTTCTTTTAATGACACTATTATCTATATTAAAAGGGGTGATTCTTTCTCACATCTCATAAGGGAGAGTTTACTTACAAGTGTAGGTTACAGGTACTTGTTTGAATTTAGCAGACCAGGCTGGAATGTGACACAACACAGCTAGAGCTAGCTGCAGGCTGATAAAAACAAGGAACTAAGATGCACTTGAAGAACTTATTGGCCATTTACATCGCTACAACTATTTCGCTCCTCTAGCGAGCAAAAGAAAGACATCCACATACGTTTGCATTACAAAGCTGCACCTAAAGTTTTACCAGGCTAGAGATAACCCCCAGCTGGCAGCCAGCCCTTATCATGCATCCCCTTAGGCCTGGAAACAGGGAAATTCTCTCTCACCTAGATCCAAATATCCCCAGTGAAAGGGCAAGGCTGCATTCCCTTGGCCTCAGACACAACAAGCATCACTCCTGCGTGTTAAATACCATTTTATATTCCACAGTTCAGTGCCACGTTCCATCATACAGGCACAGTGCAGGTTCTTACTTGCCCTTTCCAAGCATTTTGCAGATAAGGAAGCTACCAATATTTGGAAAGAATTCATCACAATCTTCTCCTGTTCTTTCAGTTCTTTGTCCCCTTTGGCAGTACTCCTGCCATGCTCCAGCGGTTACTGGAGCTGTATGTTGTAGGCACTACCAGTTTTGGCAGCTCCTCAATTCAGCCGAGCTAGTAGGAATGACCTGCTCCGCAGACATACACTTCTCAGGCTGGGCTGCATTACGGGACGTGACCAGAAGTCAGAGGACAGATGGGCAGCACTGCAAGGGTGGGCCAAGCCTGAAAGCAAGTGAAGATACAAGATCACACAGTACTTGCATTTGGCAAGTCCATGCACAGCTTCCATCCCTTTTGCCTACAAACTTGCATGGATCTATAAGGCACAGTTGTTGCCAAAACAAAAATTAAATTATTATTTCATATATATATTCTATTATACATATATCACCCTGTTTCTACCCTATATCCACCTGACCAAACTTCCTTGTTTCTTCCTGGAGAAAACGTGCTGCTTCTGCCCACTGGCAGCAGGGATACTTCAACGATGAGCCGCAGAGCGGGAGAGGGTGGTACGACAGAGCAGAACTCCCTTCAAGGTCTGCGAGCTGGCAGAGGTTACCTGAAAGAAACAGCACGACAGTCCTCAGGAACAGAAAGGCTGAGGAGGATCCATTCTAATTTTAGGCTCTCCTGGCAGCAGCTGCTCTAGAGAACAGCACTGTGCAAGAAAAAGAGCCCACGGAAACAAGCATTGCAGAGAGGTCACCTTCACCAACACATAGTCCCCTGGCTGGGCTCTGACCAGAGCCTTGGAGCCCGCAGCATCCTCTATCTCAGCATCAGGAAAGATCACCTTGATGTTGCCGTCATTCCTCCCACACAACGCCGAGGCAGAGCGCTTGCTGGGCTGAAAGGAGGACAGGGAACATTACCTGCACGGCAACAGCTCTGATTCAGTGCTGGGCTTTATTGCCTCAGGAATTAATTGAGCACTATTGCCAGTATTAAAATCCACATTCCACGCTGTTAAGCACGGCATGTAACAAAGCCCTATGGCCAGAGCTGCTGTGTTGACACCCACACACCAAAAGCAATGGTTCAAAGCCTGCACTAATTCAGTGCTTGGCCAGAGACATGTCTCTAACCTATCCCATTCCCCTGTGTTCAGCTCAGGGCTCTGGAAAAAATCAGGCTGTCTGCTTATGTGTGAAGACATGGTCTTGGAGTCCTAGGACTGCATGGGGAAAGTGAGAAGGGCAGGCAGAAGTGATGATTCCTGTGTACTGCCTAAGAGTTTCTTGGCCAGTCAGAGGGGAGAAGGACAATTCCGTTCCAAGCACACTCACCCCCTCCACCAGCACCAGCTGAGACTGGCCCACCATCGCCTCGTTTGCCCTTGCAGCCTCCTCTCGAAAGACGGTAATGAGCTCCTCCAGCCGCCTCTTTTTTATGTCTGCAGGCACATTGTCTTGCAGCTGGTGATACGCCCGGGTTTTCTGTAAACAGACAAAGCAAGTATGGCCCCTCAATAACCAGATAGTCTGAGATCAGAACCTTGTCTGACCCCAGCCAGCTTGGGTGCTCTTCAAGCAACAGCTTTCCACGCATCAGTTTGTATTTACAAGTTCAAGGAATGTTTTCAGGTGCTAAGCACCAGCAACATCCTTGAGTTCCTCATATTCTTTCTGTACCACTTTTTTGGTAGGTTTGATATAGGTTGCTGAGTATTGGTGGTTGTGTGAAGTGGTTCTGCAGCTCCTACGTGAGATGTGGACAGACAGGCTACAGACACAAGGATAGGCAATGGATTCTACTACTTCTAGTCCCATGTGCTGAAAGGTGATCCATATTCCTTCGCTTATGTTTCCCAACCTCCTGTCCTCTTCCCCATCAGTAACGTACACTTTGGAGAGCACTCTAATGGACACTTGTCAACTATTCACTCTTCTCATGGAAATACCTTCTGAAGATTCACCACTTCTCTCCAGACTCGATTGACAGAGTCTCTGTAGCTGGGCTCCAGCCCAGCTACATCAGCACAATTTCTCATCAGTAAATAAAAACGGACCTGTAGCCAGGTCTCTGCAGACATAGCTGCTTCATTGCAATCACTCTGCAGTATCCGCAGAACCAGGTCATGCAATCAGTAACCAGCCCCGATGCTCACACAAGGGAGCCGGAAGCCTTTCAGGCACAAAGATGGCCCCTGCAGAACCACATGCCCTAGAAGTGTTGCATGCAAGTAAAGGAAAAAAAAAAAAATAATCTACCAATGTAACAAGTCTTTAGGTATTATTTTCAATAGATTTTTTAAAAAGTCTTACTGTGAGAAGCAGCACTCGGGAGTTAGGTGAGACACGCAGAGATAACAGTCTTCTCTACCAGGTCCTGCACTCACCTGTCTCATGCTGTAGGCAAACAGGAAGCCTACATTGTAGCGGACTTCCCGCAGCAAGGACACAGTCTGCTGGTGATCATCTTCTGTCTCTCCACAGAAGCCAGCAATGAAATCACTGCTTAAGCTCACTCCTGCAACAGAAACACAGCTTTACACTTCCCTCAAGGAAGAGGGGAACACTCCACTCAAGAAAGGACAGCAAGATACAGCTGTGCTGAGCTCAGACCAAGCTAAAGGGAACACCTACCTGGAATGGAGTCACGCACATGGTGTACAAGCTCTAAATATGCCTCTCTTGTGTATCTGCAATGAGCAACACATGGATTTGCTAATCAGAAAACCATGACATTGGTGAGGAGAAACCAGCACCCTAAATCAGAGGTCAGGGCACAGGACTCCTCATGGCATTTGCTTACCCTCGTCGCATGGCCTCCAGGACTCGTGTGCTTCCACTCTGAGCTGGGAGGTGAAGCTGTTTGCAGATGTTGTGTCGCTCCTGGATAAGCTGCAGGACCTGTGACGAGCAATCAAGAGACAAACATCACAGACAGCTCGACTCTACCAGGATGCCAAAGCAAAGTGTCTTCCCTGGTGTCACCATTTAAGCCAGCAAATTGCAAACTTGCCAGCTTCAGCACAAACATTCCCAGGAGCTGCTGTTCTCAATTCTGCGATTCCGCATTCCCTTCGGGAAGGAGGCACAGCCCATATCTAGCAGTTCTGAGCTGCCTGCAGAGGTCCAGGCATTTATTTTACACTTGCCTCATCAGGAAAATCCTTGGGGTGTGGAGAGGTGAAACGGATCCTCATTTCTGGATCAATTCTAGAAACCTGGTCTAGAAGATGTGCAAAGCGCAAGCCTCCCGGTTTAGCTTTGTAGACTGTGCTAAAGCCACGACTGAGGACTGGGGTGGCAGCTGATTGAAACTGCACTTCAGACATGTCTCGAAAGCTGTTGACGTTCTGACCCAAAAGGGTCACTTCTTTCACTCCCTATAAAAATAAACAGAGAGGAAAAAATACAACCCAGTCAGGACGGTTAAGCTGCAAGGGCAGCCACGGTTTTACCCTTACTTTAAGGAGAAGTCTCCAAGGGAAGTCCTCCCTTCCCTGTCTGTCTCAGAGCATTACAAGGAGAATCCAAAAGCCACTGGTTGAACCCTATGGTAACCTCATGTCCACAGACAAAGGCGGCGTCATTGGTCAAAGGTATCACTGAAAATACTTTCACTGGGAACCATCCTTCCTCCCATGGTTTGGGGAGGTGGGAAGGGGGCTCTGCCTCACCTGATCTGAGAGCATCCTCACTTCCTGCAGGATGGACGCGATGGGGCGGCTCCTTTCACGCCCACGGGTGAAGGGCACGATGCAATAGCTACACATGTTGTCACAGCCCCGCATGATAGATCTGCCAAGAGGTAAAGCACAGGTCATACTACAATTGCTCTGGAAGAATCATCTGTGTTGCATCCTACCCTGCTTTGACCTGGCCTTCAGCCAGCTCCCTTGGCCTGTAGCACACACAGCACCAGCTCCGAACACAGATCTGCAGCTTCCCCTTACGCACCGTTCCAGCCAGAGCTGGCTTCCACTTGCCCCTAGCTAACGCCTCCTGATTTGTCATGCACATTTCCAAGAAACTTGTAAAGCAACTAAGGAGGCATAGACTTGCACTGCAGCCTGGCAGTGATGAAAGATCCTTCTGCATCCTGTTCCTACAGAGGGTGATACTGTTCTTCTGTACTCTATGGCCAAACTGAGCAGAGTCTGATTTCAGGTTTGGGAATCTTATTATCAAAACCAAAGAAATGGAAACAAAACCAACAGAAGTTGCAATGCATGGAGGATTAGAAGAATTAAACAGGAGAACCTGGGGCAGGACATAGCAGAAGGCAAGGGATGAGAGAGATACAGACTTTAGAAAGGCACAGATGTCAGTGGGACAGAAATCACTAGGTGCAGTGTCAGGCTTAGACAATCAGCACTCTCAAAGGAGAGTAAGAGAAGCCCGCAGACAGCCAGAGCACAGGGCAGTCTCTCCAGGGCTCAGTCAGACAGTAAAGCAGCAGCAAACACACAGTCTGGTAGACTCATGCCTCTGGGCTGCTGGGAGCGAGTGCAACCAGGCATTGCATCTCTTGGGTAGCTGCTGTCACTGACATGTCTATTCTGCACAGCCATATTTCCAAACCAGAACCACCGAAACATGCACAGGGAAAAAAGGTACTTACACAAATGCTGTTGTGCCACCTGCACTAGTTTGGACAGGTAGAATATCTGCGTAAGTCTCATCTAGTGATAGCAGGACATTAGCAGCTTGCTGGCCAGACTCTGCCACGGCCAGCAGCCGGGGAAGGTCACGATACGCATCAGGGCCTGCCACAATATCGACTAGCTTCTCCCTGTGCAGAATCTCCTCCTTAAGCCTCTCAGCCATGCATCCTGCCGCCAAAGGAGAAGGGTCCTTGTGAGGAAGTGTCCACCCCCCCCCGTGACACCTCCACACCCCTTCACTAGCTGCTTTCACCCTGCAGAAAAGGCTTGGTGCCACCAGAGGGGAAGAGGAAATGCAGCACGATGGGATGTGGCACAAAAGCATGTGCTACCCACTGCTGCACATCCCGCCAGGTACCTAGAATCCCAATGCGGAGAGGTAGGCGAGCCTGCTGCCGCCGGGCTTTCAGCGCCTTGAGGTGCTGCAGGCGATTCCAGATAGCCCGCTCTGCCTTCTCCCTGGGAAGGCAGGAAAACAGTGGTTATTCCGCTTGTTGCGCTTTAACAGTTCTCCAACCTGAGGCGGCCCAAGTGCTTTGAGAGGAGAATTCAACTAAAGACAGGGAATCATCCACTTGATGGATCCAATGGCACATGAAAGTGTTGTTTGTGGTGTGCGGATTATGTCTTGAGTCTATCTTATCTACTACCGTTTCGCTTGTTTGGGAGTATCTGTGCTGCAGAAACAAGTCAGAGACAGCTCTTGTGGAGAAAAAGTCTGCCTTAGCCAGCCACTATGAGCTACCTTGCAAGTGACAACGAGTGTTCAATATCTTCTGCATTCAGAAAAAACAAGCAAAGTTCCCTATATATTTATATCCCAAATTTCCCCCAAATACCTTTCCCAAAGTATTGAAGTACAGACCCTGTACTAGAGAGACAGTCACTTCAAGAGAAGACAGGAGAATATTAAACAAAAATAAAATCATTAAAGCACAAATCCATGCAGGTCTCTAACTGCCCATGGCATATACACAGAGCTTACACTACCAAAGAACTACTTCTCACTATAAAGAAAAGCAATTCACAGCACAATTAAAGTTATACATCGTAGCATCAGCTAGCTCTACCCTCAACTAAACAGGCAGTTTCACATCTGCATGCTCTTTTCCTCACACAACACATTTATTGCCTTGGTTTTCAAGTGGTAATTCCTTAAAAACTGTCCAAAACCAGCAATAACAAAAGTTTCCTTACCTCACAGAACAGGTGACAAGGAGAATCACATCTGCCTAAGTTGAAAACAAAAAAGGAAGAAGAATTTGTAAAAGCCAAACGGTAAGAACTCATGCCCTGCATGGGTTACCTGAAAAGGCAGACTACAAAACTCACTTAACTCAGCGAAAAAGATCTGCCCAAGTATGCAGTGGGCTTCAACAAACAAAAGTGCAAGAAACTAAGAGAAGACAAGCAGAGTCTTCCACTAAACGGCAGAAGTAAACTCAAAGAGGAGTCAGGGGCATCCTGCTGTGTCCAATCCCTCTCCAACTGAGAAGGAACCCAGCAGTTTAAAGAAAAAAAGACAGCCCACATCTTTCTAGCACACTTATTAAGTAGTTTCCTTTACTTCACAGAACTGAGACTGCAAAAATCAAAACATCCTGCAGGATTACACTCCAGACAAAGCTGGACTCGCAGGCACAGCAGTGGTGTGATGCCCTCGCAGATCTGCACTACAGGAGAGCTGCCAAAGTGCCTTACCTCATCCAACTCCTTTGTCCTCGTGTAGCCATTCTTCTGCAGGATGGCCCAGGCAATCTCCGTGTCATTGACATTCATCTGGCAGCCATACGTCTCCAGGTACACTGTTAACAAAGGCAGTGTGACGCAGAACCCTGCTTCAGCTCTCACCTACAACCTGTTTCTATGACCCTTCCTATAGGAAAGAACCTTCAGCCCCACCGCTGGAGAGAGCCAGGCAAGCAGCACAAAAGCTACCTTCACTTGCAGCCCATATGGAAGGGATAAACCAAAAATAACGACAGGCTCTGGGAAACCTGAGTGCCTCAGAGTACGTCACTCCAATGTGACAGATCTGGACCGTGGCTTGCAGAGAATCAGAAGCTGTGTTGTTACAGAGATATCAAGTTTAGTGCAATGAAATCCCCCCTCCCCAGGGCATCACCACCTGAAAGCTCTGCCACAGCCCCGGCTGACAGCCCAGCACATGGTCTGTGACGAGGTGCCAGAGCAACCCACTCCCCAATTCATCTTCACAGCAATAGAAGACACACCAGTGAGCGCGTGGCCAACGACCTGGACTTCTTCTAACATCAAAATGCCCTTCAGGGCCCCAAAAGGGCCCAAACAACTCATGTTCCCCCCCTCAACACTGCACTG
>NW_009630454.1:0-4502 GCF_000690535.1 Cariama cristata
TATTTATAAAGCGATAATTTTATTAATAAAATTTATTGTGCCTCTCTGTTAAGTAGAATGGGGGGGGCCTTCTGTTTCAAACAACTCTGAGTTGTTGTTGTTGTAGTTCTTTATTTTGCAGAAAGAATGAGGTCTGCCAACTTAGACTGCAAAACCGGAAATTCACACCATTAACTCCATATTCTTTCACTATACAAGTCAAATATTGTTTGTATACTCAGGATAAGTTGTTGGGTTTTTTTTTTAATAAAAATTAAAGGGAAAAGAATTTATAGTTTGTAAAAATAATATCTCTCTCTCTCTCAAAATGTTGTATCAAAGAAATAACAAAGTTTAAGGAGCTTTCAGACCTCAGCAAAATACACAAGCAGGCAGCTAGGTGTTCTCTTGAACAGAGATATTGTACTGGATAAGGGCAAAATCTTTTAAAGGAGGATCTTTCTCAGATGTCAGATTGCAACAATCCTTATTGTCACTGCTGGTTTGTTTGGTTTGGTTTATTTTTTTTTTTTAATAGGCTGTCCAAGTAATTGTTTGTTACATGAATAGATCCAAAGTCAGGGATGCTCAGTACATTATTTTTGTTTCTTGTAACACTGTGTGTAGGAGAATGAAAGTTTTTATTTATTTTAAAGATAGCAGATGCTAATGCAGGAAAGACTCCCTGCTCTGCCTTCTGAGACTGCAAAAATCTATGTATTTCTACATACTCATGTGTCATTATGGTATGTGAATACCTATTAAAGTGAGCCAAAAAGGAAGGTCAGATAGACTACAGTTTTAAAAAGCAAGGTTTTAAAAGCTAAACATTGAACTTCACTCTCTTGTAACTCCACTAACTGCAGTGGAATTACACCAAGGATAAGTCTGACGCTGTGCGACTTCATTACAACATGTTTTATGCTTATTATACACATTCATTTCTTTTTCCGCAAGCCTGCTAGTAACCTGATTTGCAGGTGTGCTCTTCAGACTTTTACTGTCCTACCCTCCTGGAATCACAGTCTATGAGTAGAAGGGATTTTATTTATCCATACATTAGAAAGACACTTTTTTGCCATTCCTACTAATAAAAACTGCATCAGCTAAGGTACATAAAGAGATTCTTTACCATATTCAGCCAATTTGGATTTAGTTATGCTGTGCAGAGTAAGAGAAAAGATTAATAGGGCCTACAAAAAGATTCATAAGCAGTGATTCCCATTTCTCCTAACTCAGACCCTACCAATCTTACACTCTTCTGCAATGTTCTTGGACATGAGCAGTAATAACATTTAGTTTTGTTTAAGCTAGAAAACAGTGAACAGGAGTTTGGTCACTACCTACAATGTTTAGTGATTGCAAAGTTAGTCTCTTTAAAAAAAGAATAAAGAAAAAAGAACACCAAACCCAACATGCATCCAGGTTCAGCTATTTAAGAGTTGGGGTAAAAGGGAGGAGATCTGTTAGGCCTGGACTTACACTGAAGGCTTTACTCTCTCAGGCTTTGGCATCCTCACCAAACCTTAGAATTCAGCATCAGTGAGACCTCTGGATATTGCCCTTGCATAGCTGCAAATTAGTACAAGAGCAGCATCGCATGCAAAAGAGTGGAAGGAGATGCTGTTTGAATCTGGGGAAGGAAAAAAACATTGCCCTACTCCCTGAAAAAACCTAATAGCTCCATGTTTTCTTCATATATAGAAGAGAAGGCTTGGGTAGAAAAAAAACATCAAATTGCCAATCTCTGATAGCTCAGTTTTCACTGAGAGGAGAATTAATTCCAGGGGGATAGGAGTGAACTACGAGAGCTGAATAAGGAATACACACCACTCTTCTGGCCCTGCCACTGCTGTCAAGAGCTTCGTCACTGGGGCCAGGCAGTGCCACAGATGGGCATGGTCACCCTTCCTTACAGACATTCAATGAGCCAAAAGGAAGATCAGTGACCGGGAGGAAAAGACCCATCACAGAAATATTTTTGTGTTTTATTCCCCTTCATATTTTCCCTTCCTTCTTGGTTTATCAGTCATTTTCTTTTGGAAAGTCCCATTCCTACAGCTTCTTCTGAGCAGCCTGCTGTGCTCAAAGCTAAACTGTTTGTATCAGGTAGGCAAAGGGGATCGAATTTTCAGTTCATATTAATCAGCATGGCATCATGAGTTTCAGGGGAACTACACTAATTTATACCAGTTGTCCCTCTAATCCTCAGGGACCCAAGCCATAATTCAATAATCCAGGCTAACCACATCACAGTTACAGTCTTTTCTTAGTTATTACAGTACAAAATTACTATTGGAGGGGAAAAAAATGCAAAGCACCTCTAAAACTCCCCAAAGATGTAAAATAGCAATAAAATGCATTCCCTATTTATCTCTTTTCACAAACCTAGAACTTCTTTCTGCTTCCAAAGAGGCCTTGAGAGAGAACAAGGTAGGATCCACCACTGTTACCACTGCAGCTTATTTTCAATGTATTTAGTATGTGCAGCACATCTAACATTTATAGCACTTTATGCCAAAGTGCTATTAATCTCAATAGAAAATTGGATTAGAGAGCTTTGAATCACTCGAGAAGTTAACATAAATTTATCTATATTACAGATGGGTATAAAGACACAAAAGAGACTTGCAGAAAGAACAGTATTTGCTACTACATCCTCTAAAGCTGGAATGATGTCTTTACTCAATTTCATTACATTTGTGCATTAGATACGAACAGAAGTGGAAAAAACATGTATTTTGGCTATCATGCTGTATAAATATACGCATCCATACATATATATGTGCATGTACAACATGCACAGACACACAGTTCTGCAAATTTACCTACACCCTCTTGCATATATATACGACATATGCGATAAATCCAAATTTTAATATTCGTCTTCTGGACTACTGATACACTAACCAAGGTGGCTCAGCCTGACATTTCTGGGCCAGACACCAATTTTGAGCTCCCTCTTTCAACAGATTTCAACACAGATTAGTAGAAGATTATCCGGGTGTTGATACCTGTTCCTGGCATCACTAGTCTACTCCTTCCTTTATGCAGAGGTGTAGTGAACGCCTTACTGCTCCAAGCGCTTTTGGAAGGGCATAGTACAGTATTCTGCTGTCAAGGACATGGTGAAGGACAAGCCACCGTTCTTCAGGGTCATAGAACAAAAGGCAGTGAATTGGATGGAGTTAGTCAGAAGGTTGTACAGTGCAACTAAAAAGTACCATATCAAGTTATTAATTTAAGTTCAGTGCATGGTGAGAGGGAGACATCCCATGTAAGAGATCAGTTTACATTTTTTGTATTTACACTTTCCTACTATATTTAATTTCCTTATAAAATTAAACCAAACATAAAAGTTCTTTCTATTTTTTTCCCTCAGCTCTAAAACTCCGTTTTGTGCACCAAAGAGCTTTAGGGAAAAACAAAACCAAAAACATTCCACGGGAAGGACAACCCAGTGAAAGTCTCTTAGATTGCAGCAGTATTTGTAAAAGATGCAGCTAGGTGCAGAAAAAGATGAAGACATGGTTTTAGATTCACATGAAAAACATTCCTTAGAACCCTACTTTGATTCCCCTTTGGAAGGGCCCTCTTTTTGTGTGAATGAAAAGTGAGCCTACTTAGGCTAAATCTGTGAAAATCATAGAATCACAGAATGATTTGGTTGGAAGGGACCTCAAAGATCACCTCATTCCAACCGCTCTGCCACAGGCAGGGACACCTTCTACCAGATCAGGTTGCTCAAAGTCCCATCCAACCTTGAACACTTCCAGGGATGGGGCATCCACAACTTCTCTGGGCAACCTGTGCCACTGCCTCACCACCCTCACCATGAAGAATTTCTCCCTGATGTTGAATCTAAATCTACCCTCTTTCAGTTTAAAACCTTTGCCCCTTGTCCTATCACTACAGATCCTGGTAAAGTCTCTTGCTGACTTTCTTACAAGCCCCCTTTATATATTGAAAGGCCACAATAAGGTCTCCCCAGAGCCTTCTCTTCTCCAGGTTGAACAACCCCAACTCTCTCAGTCTTTCTTCACAGAAGAGGTCCTCCAGCCCTTGGATCATTTTTGTTACTCTCTTCCGGACCCACTCTAACAGGTCCATGTCTCTCTTCAGAGCTGGATGCAGAGTTTACTCATGTCATGTGCAACTTTCCTTAATGACAAACAGTAATTTCACTTATCATTTTACCTTTTTTTCAGTAAAACAAAAAGGTTTACCAACATGGTTTCTCTGTGTAGCATCCAAATCTATTTTAATAACTATGCTGAATGTGGACCACAACATGTGAGAGATTATTGAAGCCAGCTTATCAGATAAACCTCATAGTCAAATCCTGAGTGTAATGAAGTGACATGGAAATTACCACCAGCTCCATTACATTGCAGTGTGCCAATAGTGATAATACACTTTTGAAAACTGTCCAACGCATTACAGAATTTCATTGAACCCTGTCAATTACCGCATGCACATTTTAACATTTCTTTTGGGCTTTAAACTAGGTCTGAAGGGGGATG
>NW_009630455.1:0-23653 GCF_000690535.1 Cariama cristata
GAGGTGTTACATGAGGCAGAATAAACACCTGGGCAAAAACACATTGCATATTGGTTCGACTCTGAATATAACTGGCAGTTTGGCCACATTAGAAGATCTTGCACGTTTCCTCATTGTGAAAACGTAGATGGGCAGACTTGCTTAGAGAAAATACTGAATGTCAGCCTTAAATATTCACCAAAATCAAACTTCCAAATGATAAATGAACATTTAACACCCATAAATTAAGTCAGCACTGGAACCGAGGGATTCATTAAGAACAACAGAAACACAAACCTTGCCTCAAGTAATTATCAACCCAAACACAGCTATTAAAAAAATTCTTTATATGATTTGTTGTGTTACGATTAAGCACTGTGCTGGGAGCAGCCTTTATAAACCTTGCTGCAAGTAATTATCAACCCAAACATAGCTATTAAAAAAATTCTTTATCTGATTTGTTGTGTTATGATTAAGCACTGTGCTGGGAGCAGCCTTTACTAAGTAGAGCCTATTCTTCTCTCTCCTCATCCACACACCATGTTTCTTCCACCACATCTGCCTTGTTCGTCGTTCCAACTGAAAGTATTCATTTCAACCAAATTTCATAACACTGCTGCACACTGTGTTCTCACATCATAGAGAGCTGTGAGGCGCAGCTTTTATGAGGGCCACAGAGCAATGGATGCACTCCTGGCTGGTTGGTGTCTAAGTTCATTTCCTTTTCTTTCAGGCGACAAGAAGGTGTTTTGAATGGTGTGAACAAAATGTTTTTTCTCCAAATAAACACTCATCTGTTCTAGCCTCATTCCTATTCCTACGCATGTGTTATCAAGAAAATACGCATTTAAAATATTGCTATAGCAGAGTTCACCAGGGCGTGGCATTACCCAAATGCTAAAAATACCTTTTTCTTAGCTCATCACCAAGCTTTGTCCTGTTGCAAGATGAACTTTGACTCCGTGTTTTCCGGCACTCTGCCTTTGGGGGAGCTGTGGCAGCAGCAGCAAGTCCCATTTCTGTTCAGTCGTTCTACCTAGACTCCATTCTTGAAACTGCATTTCTCACGGAGAAGCAGGCCTCAACGTCAGAGAACAAGGGCAGCACCAGCTGTGAACAGCTCAGATGAAAGGCCAGCTTGCCAAGCACACACGGGACACAAGCACACCAAGAAAACACCCACGGAAAGAAGCCAATCCAGCGAGCTCATCACATTTCACACCACGCTCTGTGCCACTGATTTCCCCTTGTGTTTTGATGCAGATGCAACCGTGCCTCTTCACAACTCGGGCTCAGCAGATAGTGAGACACAGGGAGACTGCGTGACTGACGGTGGGTGAACGTGCATGCGGTACATCGCTTTGGTGTGGTTGGAAGCTGAGCCAAAGCCCACCAAGGGAAACAAGATGCCACTGGAGTTTGTGTGAGATGAAGTGAAGAATGCACTGCACAGATGAAGTGAAGAAAGCACAGTAAGGTGAAGCTAATGAAAACAAAAGAACTAGGGAAAGCGGTCACCTACACAACGACCAGTCAAACGACTCTTCGGCACGTATGACTGCCTGGAAAGCATAACTCCACTAGGCTATGTGATGCTATAAGCAGGCATATCTGCAAAAGAAGGGCCTAACACCCTACCAAAATTCCTTTCGTGAACCCAAATTGGTTTCCAGTTTCACACTGCAGCTTTAGCTATGCTTTTATAATAAGGTATCTCATCATTATGTTTCTCTCTATTATTGACCAGGCAACTCGGTTTCACAGATAAGTTGCTCTACAATCAATCATTTTACCACAACACCCTCCCCCTCAAAGACAAGAGTAGAAACACCCTACAAAAAACTCTGCAGCACGAGAGGGGGCCATTGGGGAAACAGTGAAGAAATCTCCTCTTTTATTCTCTTGGAAGATTTACTAAGATAAGATGCTGCAGATCTTATTTTTCACTATTAATTAGACACTAAAGTAGAACACTGCATTTTCAAGTTTGTTTTTACACCATGCTACTAACAAGCTCATGCGTATTACAAGATGTGCATAACAGTACAAAAAAGGTAGGTTAAAGGTGGGGGAAGAAGATTACAATAGAGAGTTACCTAAATATTTGATTCTTCTCCACTTTAAGTTCAGGAATAGTCACAGACACACAACCAGATGAAAAAAAACACCCCAAAACCTCCAGCCAGAAAATCAATGCTGACCTCTTCTCTATCATACTCCCAGATCACAGCACTTAGCATCCTGCAAAACCCAGTTTTGTGCCCATCAAGGACAATGCTCATTTACCTGCAGTTACTGGTAACATGAGAACGAAGGAATATGTGAAAGAGGAAGGGATTGGGCAATAAAAATTTTGCCGTGTGCTTTGAAGCTGAAGGAATGTGTGAAAGAGGAAGGGATTGGACAATAAAAATTTTGCCGTGTGCTTTGAAGCTAGCTAAGACCTGAGTTTAAACCCATCCCCTACAGCAGGGAACTGAGTGGCTGTGAGCTTTCTTGAGCAATCCTGCCCCATTTGGGTTGCTGTTCAACTAGAGGGCTAAGTTTTATCCTTTCAAGACAAGCAGCAGCATTTCCTAAGGTAGCCATGCCTGATCATCACACTATTCTGAGATGTCTTCAGCCTTGTGCCTAACCCCAAAAATCAGTATGTGCTTAAAATTAGGTACCGGCCTTTGCTGAACTTGCCCTGAAAGCAGGGGGAAATGGTTTCATTAGGACTGCAGTCTCAGGTGATGAGCAACGGGGCTAGAGCAGCATCTGCGACGAGGCTATTTAAGCCACACCATGCCAATCTGGCTCCCTTTGTGCGACAGCTAAGCTCTGCTGGCCCTTGCACCTCACCAGTGTATCCGCAGAAGCACAAGCATCCCTCACAGTGCCATCGGCCACGTCTGAGGTGTGATGAGCAGAAGCAAGAGTCCTGCAGAGAATCACAGGTTTCTCAAGTGGTACTTCACACCCACACAAATGCAAATGCTTGCAGCTTTGGGCCTCATGAGGTGTACATGTAGGAGACAGAGTCAGGACACCATGACGACTGCATTCGTACTTGCTCCTTAGGACTTCTGGAGAGCACGCTGAAGCAGACTGGTCCCCTTGTATCACCAACTGTCCTGTTGCCACCCCTGAATGATAAATATATCAGGACTGTGACATTGACAGCTCTCCTTTGGCTGCAAGTCCCCTTCAAGGAGGAAGCCGTGCGAAACGGCGGGAGATGCTGACAGCATGATGTTTGAGCCAGCCAAGACGCCTGGGCTGAGGGAGATGGAGTTGGAAGGAGGGCAGATGAAGGCCCAGGTGCCGTGCATGCATGACCGGTGATCTGTGGGGTTCAGGCTGTCAGTTCCTGAAGGTCCACAGACTTGGCAGGCACCGCTCCCTGCCCCTTCTGTGCAGACAGAAAGGTAGGTGCCAAAAATGCTCCCCATCCTGGATGTGTTTCAGATGGTAAGGGGAAGGTAAAGAGCTGGACTGCACCACAGCTTGTGAGCCACCGTGCTTCTGAGAATTCAGTCTCGTATCAGCTTACCCTATACAAAGGACCTTGCTTATTAAAGTAGCATCAAGTTTGTAACCTCTTTTCAGCCATTTGACACAGATTTTTTACAACTAGGAGTTGGTAACAGCATAAAACAAAGGGTTTCCTAAGTGCCCTCCTCATCACTCATTCTCCAGGCAATTCTGAGCTTATGCAAAACCTGTTTTGCTTTGTCTGCATCCATGGGAAGGGGACCAGGCAAGGTCTGTGTGGATACTGCAGAAGCAGCAGTATTACATTAGGCTAGTCATAGTTACAGATTTTTGTGTTTTTTTTTTTTTCTTCTTCTTTCAAACTTTTCAAATTTTGAGTGTAAAAAAACCAACCAACAAACCCCAAAACCTCCAAGTACCTTAACCAATACTCCTATTTTCCTGCAATTCAGTGTTTTAGTAATGAGAGGGGTAGCTGAGCTTTCCTCGCCTCAAAGACTGCGATTGCCAATTTAGAATTGCTAATGCTTACAGTCTTTTAATGGGTTTTCTTTAATGGGATAGCTCTGAATATAAACAAAAATTATCAAATATCTCTCCTTTCATTTATAAGTATTATTCCAAGACACTTAGACTTTGGTAGTCTGAGAGGTCATTGGAGGGTCCACCTATAATTTCTAAGTAAATACAAACAAAAAAATTACACATAATAGCACTTTTTAATGTGGAGTTCAGAAGATAAATATCAACTGTGTACTGATGAAATATCTATCCATCCATCAATTATGCAGCATCCATCTCATAAGCTTTGGGGTATGGTGGCTGTTTACAATCTTGTGAGTTTGTGTCTTTGGCATTTTTTCCACTCACCTCATTTGGTCTAATAAAAGCTTTTATCTCCACATCCAGCTTCAGATGGATTGTATTTGGCTCTAGCTTAACAGGAAGATACATTTTCGTAGTTTTGACATACCCCTCATAAAATCTATTCCATGTATTTTCCAAAGGTAGCGAGACCATTACCTATGTCTGACAAAAAACAGCCGCAGCGTTCCTCGGTGAATCAATCTAGAATCCAAAAGTGTGATCTACAAGGTGCATCACTGCCTTTCATACCGCCTTCCCCTGCTCTCACACGGGAAAGGAAAAAAGTCCTGGGGGGTGCACGGCCAGCCTGCACGCTGGCACCCTCCCTGCTCGCGAGGATGTGCCGGAGCTCAGGGGACGGGACCAGAAACGGCTGGCATCAGGCCAGTACCATCCACCCGGCAAGTCTGTCACCCACAGGACTACATGGTTTCCATTTTTAATATCTGCAATTATTTCAACACAGATTGAAAGCCAGCGGTTTACCCGAAGCCGAAACCTCTGTCCATAGCTAGGCAATTCCTTTGTATTTGGTAGAGAAAGAGCACAAAGTTCAGCTACTAGCTACAAAGCTTGTGAAGAAAACAACTGAAACTTTATATAGACTTGTCCTACGTGCTGGACAGAAGCTAGCAGTGAAGAATCAGAAAGGTTTTAGCAGTCTCCTGATTGCTTAAGTGAGACTTAGAGGAAAGGGCCTGAAGGGAGATATCCAGAATCACAGACTATAATAAAGTCAAAAATTAAATAACAAAGAACTATGCAGTCAGACACGGGTAGACTGACATCATGGAGGTGGCTAGGCTAAAACATGGCGAACACTAGAAATCAAGGCAGATAAACGGAGAATACTGAATCTTGAGCAGAGAATAAGAAGCATTAATATCTGGCTAGAGTGAATAAACGCAGCAAGACATTGACAAGGAAGAGGTTTGCAAGGCATGAAGAAAATTTCTCCACAAAGAGCATCTCTGCAGTGACGGAAACAAACAAGCGAAGTGCTATAATGAGCTGTCAGCCTACACCAAACGAGAAGGGGAGTTACCGTTACGTGCAGCACAACTCCCCTGACTGCTCTGCAGCAGTTTTAACGGTACTATGAGGCAACGGAAGTATCACAAGTGTGATTTATTAAAACTATAGGGCACCTCCATCAAATAAGCACAACTGTCTTCCTCATCACCCAAAAGCACAGGCATTTACTTTCTGTTCTGTACAGTGTCTTTCACTTTTAATTGTCTTTTTTTCTTGACTTTGGCATCACCAACTGCTACTCCATTTGACAGCTTTGCCTAACAATAGGCTGTACGCAAATGTTCTAATTTAATAGCGTTTTAAAAAAATAATCAAATCCACACTTACTGTAATGTGGTTCTCAGCCGAAACAGACCTGAATCTAGCATCCTTTCCTCCACAGCCATCACAAAAACACTTTTACGTTAGGGCAGTAACCAACCAGTCATATATTTCAGCGATCCTCCTCTCAGAAATTGCAGGGGACACATTGTTCTCTGGAGTGGAATGCAAGGCTCTTAAAGATCCTATACCCTAATTAAGTGGATTGCTAGTATAACAACCAAGAGGGGACAAAGCATGCTTGTCGCTTGTTTCCACTTTAAGCAGCACACTTCATGACAAAGAATATTTTTCATTGCAAGCGTCAAGATCGGGGAAGCTGCCTCCATCACTAGAAACTCTATTTTAAACCCTATCACATCCAGGATGAGGGTCGCTGGCACCAGGAAGCAAGCTGGGCTCCTTAAAACAACATGGATCGCTCAGTGAACGTTATTGCCAATGTTATTGCTATCCAGATATAAATATGTACATGGACTATCATTTTCTTGTAACAAATGGTAAAAGCTATCCTAGTGACAGTGAGGCAGTGATGGAGAAAGGATGACTTTATCACCTACCTATGACTATGTTTCCCAAGCAACCTTCTCACCAATCCGGAGCCCTGTGTGATCATTAGTTCCTGCACATGGCAGCAATGAAATTGTCCCTTAAAGTAAATCATTCAAGGATTTTTATAATCTGAAATAAAATTTTCTAATATTTTTTTCCTAAGTTTTCCAGGTTTAAGGTTTTAATCTTTTATTATTTATTGTACGGCAGTTGTGAAGGGCATGATGAGAAGCCCTGCGTAAATAGTTGTCATTGGAGGATCGGTGCGTGACAATGTCGCATTTAAGAAATTAATGATTTCTTTTCTTTTTCTTATTACTGCCATGTTCTCTCTGAGGGTGTTTAAATACAGCAACAGAAAAAGTAAGAGTAAAACAAAACAAACTAAAGCTGCACTTTAGCTTCTGTGTGTTTTCCTACCTTGTGGCTGAAGTCGCTGATAAATATTCTTTAGAAATGGTACTGAAGGAGGAGAACAGCATATATATTTTCTTTTCTTCCTTCACACTGAGAACATCAAATTCAAAAGACGACAATTTTCTACTGTTTGAGATGCAGAGTATTCCTCTATTTTTGTACTCTCTAGGATTTATCACTCTCTAACCACTGCAAACACAATTTAACCTTTGCTATCTTTATCTCTGTTAATTTTCTTTATCCCACCAGTCTGAATTACGTGCTAATCATAGCAAAATACTGGACATTCTCTTAACTGTGGACTTAAAAATAATACTCTCTCAATAGAAAAAGACATAAAATATCTCATTAGACCAATAGCACTACCAGGCACAATCCGTCCTGGAGTATAACAAAATTTATACTACGTGTCATTTCTTTCTACCTAAATTCCATGACATCTGGAACTCAGAGATGGAATGTTTTGGTATGAGTCCATTGCTGAATTGACAGTCATGTAGCTCCCGCGCTTACTTTCCGGGCTTCATCCTGCTTAAATTCACAACAAGGCTTGGGTCGGAGTAAGGTCAAAGCTGCACACAGAGGTCCTCTCCTAAGCTACTGGAGCACCTGACTGTTGTATTGAGGGCACGATTAAAAGACACCTTAGTCAGGCCCTTTATTTCTACATATCACATTTTTATTCCTCATGCACCCCTGCTGGTCCAATATTTCATGAGAGATGTGTAAAATCACTACGGTACACGTCCGGGATGGATTTCAGCAGAGCCTCCACAAACCTTTCCTCAACGTGCGTGACCAGCATCTAACCAGGCAGCCGAAGAGCAGGATCCACCTGGGTGAGCACAGCGCTCTGGGACCAGACCCCACAAGCAGCACCGCATCACCCCGGTGTCACTACGCACTGCCTTTCTTCTCAAACTCATTTCTAACATTACAGAGTCACCACTTACGGTCAGTATGATGAGAAATGCTGGTATGGAAAGGAAGCAGGAGCAGGCTGTCTGCTTTCTGCAAAGGAAACTTAAGGAAGGGAAGCCACAGAAACCACACAGTCATTGACAGAGTAAGCGCTTAGAGATACAGGAGATCGCGGAGGACAAATCCCAGCCCCACAGATATTGCTTACTCGCCCAACACCAGAGGACACAAGGTCTCCTTATTGGACCTGTCACTCAATGCCCTCCTTTCTAGACCTACTAGTACTTGATTTTAAAAAGCAACTATAATGCATTTGGGGCTCAATCATTTAAAAAAAAAATATTGCAAAAGTAACTTGCTTCTGAGGAGCAGCTCACATGACCAAGTACTTGCAGGATCTGGTCCACTGTGGCTTTTAAATACTTCTGAACAAGCCCTCACCCTCAAATGAAGGCAGCCGAGGCTCCTCCTCACACTTCACTGTTCTATGTCCTTCATGTCTTTTTTTATCTGCCTGACTGTATGTCCTACATTAGGACCAAATCCATACAGTACTAAGGACATATAATTCATCCCAAATGATCAAGGATAATTATATGCTTAAAGAGCAATATGCAGAGGTTCTCCTACAGATAATTAAGGAGAAAACTCACAGTTCACCCATGTGGGAAGTTAGCCAGGAAGTGCAGACATACTTTGGGAATTCATCCATTATTTATAATCTGCAGAGTCTTGTCAAAAACCCTAAATGAAAAGTTAAAGCTTTAACACATTCTCTAGCATACTGCTGGGCCATCACCTCCCATTAGTTTTTAAGTAACACTCCCATTGGGCCAGATTCATCAGAAGGTTTCCTGGCACCTGCTTAAACTTGCTGGACCTCAGTGCAGAGTCGGCTCAAGGAAGCTCAAAAATCAGCCACCGTCACTGCCCCCACCCTGGGATTCTGCCAGACATGTGTGAACGCAGCTTCGCATCCCGGTGTGAGCCAGGGGGTCAGCCCCAAACCAGCACACCTCTGACATTCCAGCAGGGCTTCCCCCACCAGCTATGAGGGTGGGCTTACACGAGTGCTCCAGGTCTCATCCTCACAGTAAGTTTACCCCTGCTGTGCGTGGACGATGTCAAATGTGGGAGCAGTTTGATGGCAAGACGGCTGCTTACAGGTCAGAACCAAGCCACAGCCTTCTGTACCCGTCTGAATCGGGGACTCTACAACCTATATAGTACAAGGTGACAAAATAATGTATTGTTGGTACTGTAACGCTACCATTTGTTTCCTCTTGTAAACAACCTCCCATTTGATTTTCCCCTTGCATTAAAAAAGGTAAAATAACTCCAGGGTTCCATTTCCCCTGTAGAAGGATCCTACAGTATCTCAATTAAAGTATCTCATCTTTAGACTCTTTTTTTCCTGGACACCCCTACACTTCCATTCACAGCTGAGGCACAAAACCCAATTAGTTATTAATTGAGGCACGTTAAAATTCATTAACTCTGCTTGTGAAGCTTAAGCTATAATTAACTGTCTTCCCAGGCTTTTGTTCTTTAATCTCCAGGTAGAAGGTCCCATTGTTAATAAGAAAGATAACGCATAATCCTACCATCTCTCTTGTGGGCAGATAGCTTAGTTCTGGTGCTGGCAATGTGACATTAACCCCAGTGGGGACTTCACATGTTAATGCTGTCCCGTCAGCTATTGACTACCCTGTGCCATGTGTGAATTGGAGCATATTTTGAAAGAATGGGAGCATAGAAAAACCTGATGAAAATATTTTGGAAAAGGTCATTTTCAACAAGCTCAATGTCCTGCTAGAGGACGCATATAGCAGTCTCATTACGACACGCAGATCTTGCCCTCCAGCTTCGCCTCTGCAAGAATTTTCACTTTAAAGAGCTACTAAAAATGCAGCTCAAGGCAAATTCTTGTTTCACATATGGAACAGCATGAAGCCAACCTTTATTTTAAAGCAAAATGAATGCAGAAATTAACTTACATGTCAAGTTCCAAGGCTTAACATGGCAGCACTCACTCTGGCATTTACAAACATTTCTGCTACATCTCCACTCACTATATGGATGCCCAGGCTTGTGAAGAAAGCAGCTGACGTCTAACCTACATAAAAAACTGGCTCTTCCCAAATGGAGCTGCTTTTGGGGCAGAATTTCAGGAACAGTTCAGTGGAAATGACTTCCTGCTTCTAGCATGAACCACCTTCAGCACAACAGAAATATTTTGGCTTTAAACCTGGAGATGGTGGATACTGTATCTATAAGCAATGTCGATAACGTTACTGCTATGAATAAGCAATAACCTGCTATGAATGAGTAATTAATAAAGTAAAGGCACAGGGGAAAGCAGAAGAGAGAGAAAACAAGCTGCTTTTTGGTGTGGGCATTTTTTCCAGGCTCAGCCACCACTCATTTACCCCATGCACGCTTTCTGCGGTAATAACCAAGATATTCTGTCTATTGGAAGGACGGTTCACACCAAGCGTTATCAAGCAGGTAGAGACAGTGCCTGTACTCAGGGAGAGGTGGGGGCCTCTGCCTTGGGTTTTGGGTCTGTAGCATTTCTCCAGATTTGGGAGGGCAGCTGTAAATTTATTTTCTATATGTTACAAGCTGCAGTTCAGAAAGTCCATGAGTTGCACAGGATCAGGGCACTCCACTCCCACATCTGCAGCACCTGGTGTGGCAAACCAGGGTGAGGGAAAAGGTGGCAGGAAGGCTGCCCTGGATTTAGAGTGCTGCACTCCTGTCCAAAGCGCTGCCTGCTCCAGAGCCCCACAGCTTCCCTGGGGCGAGGAATGGGACAGCCTTAAGGTCCCCATCCCTCCTTGGAGACTCGTGCTGCCCAGCGATGCCAACAGCTGATTTGCCTCACCACAAAGAGGTTCCCATGGAGGCAGTGACAGCCAGGGGACGGGACAGGTCAGAACGGGAGGCGACGGAGCCAGGACTCTGTTTCCACTCCTTCCCTGGCCCCCCCTCATTTCTGCAACGTGCCAGCATACACATTGGAGCTGGCACCGAGGGAAGGCAGCCGGTGCCAGAAAACAAGTCTGGTGCAGATTATTTCCCTGCTGGAGCAATGAGGAAGCCACAGAGACTCTGGGAGTTGCAATATGGTTGCTAACCCCCTTCCTGCTGCAACGCAATCACGCACTGCTGCTTACGGGGGCTGGACCTTCTGTAGGCCCTCATCCAGCCCACAGCACCGAGAGCAGCAAGAGCAGCACCGCTGCAGTGATACAACGGATTTTCTCAGGCTCCAGCAATGCTTTTAGGGTGGTATGAATATATGCACGAGCTGCATGAACTCATCCAGTGGCAAGTGCATTCCAGGTACCATTCTGGAGACACGTGGGGGGAAGGACCATTTTCTGCTTCCATGGCCAGAAGTAGCAGCAGCAGCAAAGGAAAACGAAACTGGAAATCAGAGAACAATCAAAACACAATCCAATTTTTGCAGTACCCTGTGTGCACTCTAATTTGTCATACTATTTTGCTTCACAGAACGTGTGGACATGGTATGCCTATCCACACAGATAGGCCTTTAAACAGGCGACCTGCACCTCTGTCTTGACATGGCATCAACCACTGCAAATCTGCATTTGAGGTCTTGCATCCGTAAGTGTGTTAGTGAACAGAGCCAGCTCCATCAGGCATACAGGCTTACCAGTACATTTCTCTTTTCCTTTCCCACTCCAGGGCTGATGAGCCTGTACCATGGATCTCTGGATCCGTGGGAGGACATTTTGCCCACTGGTGGTCTCCAGAGGGCAAAAGCTCAATCTAGCACCTCAGCGCCCGTGGAAGTGCTGTCTGAAAGCACCGTTTGCACCGAGACTTATCTGTCAGGCAGACAGAGTCAGCGTGGTGTGTTGCTTACTCATCTTGCCAACCGATTTAGCAGCAGCACTGATGAATTCATTTTTCTGTGTTGAGGAGTCAGGGAAGCAAACAGAGCTTTTGTGAAAGCCCAGAAAAAAAAATTGCAGTGTGACCTTGCACAATTTTTCACATGCGTCCATATCAATCACACATGTCCTGTCCTCATAAGCTGGAAAAGTAGCTCTAATACCAATATTGATGATGCTGTCAAGCCTTCACAATAGCCAGAGATACAGATAGTTCGGGCAATCAATAGCTTGAGAAAAGTCTCATGTGGAAACCGCCACTCAGTACAAGTATGGAATAGACTGTGAAAAGTTTCCTTTCCTTTTTCTAATCCTGTAAGGATTAATCCTTAAGGGAGTTACCACCTCAACTCTGCCAGAAAAACACTTATTTTCACAAGAGAAGACCAAAACAATTAAGCCTCGTTTATGCCAAAGAGCATCTGGGGTTGAGAACTCACAGCTCTCTCTTGTAAGAAGCAGCTGAAGAGAAAAGCAGAGGATGATAACAAGATAACAATCGCATTACACTTCCACCTTCGAGTCTGGGAACACTGGTCAATTTGTTTGCCGTTGCTGGGTTTTCCTCATATGAGTCTGTAAGCTAACAGATCACCTCATCAAGCAGCCTGTCTCTGCTCTAAATCCAGGTGGCTTCATTACTCTATCAAAATATTAATAGCTGTGTTATAAGATCAACATTTGTTTTGCCAAGAGCAATGAATAATGCAAACAGTACCGCCTAAAATCATTACTATTTTACTTAGATCAGAGGCTGAGAGCCACCCTCTGATCCTGTGCCAAACCTGAAAAAAAATGAAGTGTATTTAAAGCTGGTGAAAGGCAATGGATACAAAGGCAAAGAGAATGAACTGCTTCGTTTATCAACAAAATACAGAAAATCAACAGCAGCACCGCATTCCCCAAACTACACCTACCAAATACACCATTTTTTTCCTTTTATGTCACCTTTGGAGCCTGTAGACCGCAGAAAGTGAATAATGCTTGTTTCTAGAATAAAGAAGTTTTCTGGTTTGCTTCTTTCTGAAAGCAGTGACCCAAAAACTCTATCATTAGTAACAATAATTAAAAGGTGCCATAAAAGGGAGTGTATGGATGATTGCCACTAAAAGGAACATTCTCATTAATTTATTATAGATTTTTAACTTGGCTTCATTAGGACATGTCTGTTGAAGGCCATTTAGGACTCTGGGGATATTCCTGTACTTCAGGCTTCCTCAGTCTTGTCAGGAAGAAAGAAGGCAAGAAAGATATGTTGGCTGGTGTGCAGTTTTGCCTGCGTAGCCTGGGAAGTTATCGTCAGTCTTCCAGCCAAGAAAAAGCACCCTCTTGAAATCAGGGACCTGACCAATTTCAACAATGTCCTTCTGACATTTCCAGTCTCACAAATACACCAGCGTGCCCCTGAAGAAGGGAAGGAGATCCTGTTATCTCAACAGCAACCTTCTTTCCATGGCATTTGGGCACCTCAATCCCTTACACATTTTTGGAGAAATCCTTCTCACTGAATCTTTTTCATTAACACACCCAAAGATTCACTCTTAAATCTAGCTTTTTAATTGGGACACAGAAAAGACACAGCAGCCCTACAAATACATGATAACTAATGACGAGCACTTGGGAGAAGTTCCCTTGTTAGACAATACCCATAAAGCAGAGTTAACTAATAATTAACAAACCCAGCAGATACTAAGTATGCAGGCCTCTCTAATGGAGCAGAAGACAGGGAAATATTAAAGAAGTGCTAACAGCTGGCTTGTTAATATTCTGGGAGCCAATTTCTTATGTAAGACACAAATGGGAAGGCAGAATTGTAATTAAAGTCTATTTTAAGATAAACAGAAAAAACCCATCATGAACTGTATCTTTTATTACACATGTATTTTGCAACTATTAGTCTACCCAACTTATCTGGTTGCCCCCTGCCCTTGCCCAGGACAGATCCAACAGCGCGCTGAGAAATGAAACATCTCAGGCACACTGCTCAGCTCCTGTAATGGCATTTCATCAGAAGGGCACATTAAGCCAAGAGGAAAAGGCCCTCAAGAAAGCACCTGTGCACAGGGAAGCTTTTCAACAGGTGTGGGCTGTGGACCCACCACGCTAATCACTCCGGGTAACATTAGCATTCCTCCACCATCTTCACAAAGACCATTAGCCGAGACCACCACCCACTTGATTTTTCACAGCGATGGAGTAGCCGAAGCGCATGTGGCATGTGCTTGGGAATGAAAAGCAAGGCCAAGTCCTTCAGAAGCAAGACACAGGCCATCAGCCAGAGGCGTTCTGGGCAACTTCCAGCCTCCTGCAGTCACTGGAGAAATCGGCTTTAGGAAACAACGTCCTAGTACTATCACGTTAGAAAAGCACAGTTTTAAACTGAGTTGTTCTTACTCACAGTGAACTTTCAGGAACGCTTCGAGGCGTGTATCTCAAAAGAAGCAGCCTGTGATTTTGTTTTAGTTCACAGAACACATAATCTGTGAATTGCCTCTGCTTTCATTTTACCAGCGGCAGGCTTTGTTCCTATGTACGCTTCTCTTCTAATTGCAGTCAGAAAGAAAAGGCTTCATCAGATACCATCCAGACTGAGTTATCAGGGTTAAATCCACCCTGGATGCTAAAAGCAAATTAATCTGGGCTGATAAAAGCGTGAGCCTTTAGTTGCCAGGAATCCACTAAAGCCCCAATCTGCAGAGATTTATTCCTGCACTTCAAGAACACAGCCAGCCTGCCTCCCTCCAACCCAGCACAACTTCACTGCATGCATGTAAATATTTATTTTCTCAACTGAAACATAAATAAAGAATTTTCTACCTGCTGCTAACACGAACATGCAACTAAGAAGTTTATACAGTAAGGAATCTTTAATTAAAGTAACATCTAATGCGTGCATTTGTATTTCACCAAAGTAAAACCGAAAGTGTCATCGGTCTTTCAAGCGAGTGCAAATCGCCTACGTTTTACATAGCAAAGTAAACACAGAGAAGAACCACATGTTATAGAATACTGCATGTCTGAAATATTCTACTTCATCTAGAAACAATTTTTATAGCATCATTCTTTTCATACCCAAAGATTTTTTTTTCATTATCAGACCAAAAATGTTGGGTGAGAAAGGTTGGACAAAATTTTGGGGAAAGGCAGATGATTGCTCCAGCCACGGTTTAACCAAGTCTCCCGTGCACTCGCTAGCAGCTGCACAGGGCAAGTCATCGCTACATTACTGAAGTGTTTATGGAAGTGGGTTCAGATGAGCTATTTTAAAGCTCTGGGGTACAGTATCTACCTACTTGCTGACCTGATGCTAGCAAATACACGGAGCCCCGGACACCTGATTTGAAGCACAGGCAAAATATATTTGTGGCAGTAAGCGGGGTCCTGATATTGCTAGTTTCCCCATAGAGCAAAGAGAGGAACATCACATCTCTCCTGAAATGCTTCTCTCTTCCCCTTGCAAAAGAAAAGACTTGAAGCAAGAAAAAAAGAATTACAAGTGCCCTATACACAAACCCCAGGATGACAGACATCCTAAAATATATACATCAGATCCGAGGGCACTCCTACTCCTTAAGAAAATAAAAGCCTTGTATTTCTGCCCTAGGCAAGGGGAGGTTGTCAGCATCCGTAGGCTTCCTCAACTCATTTGTGCCTTAAAAGGCTAACTCCCAGCTGACGGCCCAACAGTTTTTCCCTCCACCGCCTGCTCTTCGGTATGCCAAACTGCCTTACCGACACGAGCCCAGCTGCAGGTTGGGTGCTGACAGCGAGGGTTCGGGTTCGCCGTGGAGCGAGGAAGGCCCCCAAGAGCCACCAGCCGATGGCCCCTGAGCGCCCCCAGCCGATGGAGGAAGCCGTGCTGCTGGCCCAGGCTTGCGGCAAACAGCTCTGGCAATTGGACACCTGTAGCTCCAGGACCAGGGAAAGAAATTCATGTTTTATGACTAGAATCTAAAGCAAATTTTATTGGAAGCTTTTATGTTTGTAGGTTTGAGTAGTTTTTATAGAGAGGAGTTCTGAAAACTGCCATAAAATTTTGCCTTGGGGGTTATGATTACATTTGTATCTTTCCCAAACTTGTATAAATAAAGACGACAGTTTTTACTGTAGAAGCTTAAAAGGTTAGAGTGGTATTTGGTCTGTGATGAACCTTTTATAGATATGATGTTGTAAGAATTTATTCTTAAATATCAATAAAAAAAAATACAGCTTACCATTTTTTGATAAAGCAATGGTGATTAGAAAAAGAGCTGTTGAAGAGGTGGTGGCATTGCTCGTGGCTTCCTTTCTGCTAAAATAATGCTTTATTACACTTTTGTTCACTGGAAACTATTAACTAATTTGCATTCTATCACAGGAGAGACGTTCTAAGGACAATGCTTCGTGGTGTCCTAATATTTGATGCGAGAGTCATTCACCTCACACCTGATTTTGGTGGTGAGTTGATACAACCACCCTTTATAAGGGACTTGCACTTCATACAATTATACCTTTCTCATTATGCTTTATGCTTTTGGAAAGAGTAAATGAGAAACGATACCTGTGTTTTATGTAGCACATGCCAGGCTAAGCACATGGAAGGACTCCATGCGTTTGGCCCCATTACAGCTTTTTTATGAAGAGATCGATTTACCAAAATGCTCTAAAAGCAGCCGGTGTGCTCTAAACACAAAGCCACCTCTGGGGGCCACCGTCCAGTCCAGACCGCTCGCTGCTCCGGGGAGGGCCTGCTGAATCCCCTGTATTGCCTGACTCCCCGTTTGACGCTCAGCTGTTTCAAAGGGGGCTTGCTGTTCAAGAACAGCGTGCCACAAGCTATGCTTTCTCCAAGAGCCTGTACTTGTCTGTTCCCAGCACCATCAGAGCCAAGGCATGGGCAGACACCCTGCGGTGACCAGGCACCGACACCCAGCCCCGCTGCCCCAGTTCCCAGCGAGGCAGCCAGAGCTGCAGAGCCAACACCTTCCCAGGCTCTCCGAGAGGGTCAGCGTTTTTGTCACGGTGCGCAACCTGCACCTCTTGGCTCTTCACCTGCGGAGCAGCTTCTCCGTTACAGAAAATCCCATTTACCAGCACAGCTCTTGTGTTGTTAGCAGGGGGGCAGCAGCTGAGCCCAGGAACCAGACTCCTGTGGAGCCTATCCTGCCTGTAGCACCCGCCCTGCTTTTCCTTTGGAGAACAAAGATACAGCAGCATGCTGACAGGCTGCATCTCCAGCTAAGCGTGGCTGCCGGCATCGCAGCCGGGCCGGCGTGCCCGGGGGACAGGCATGCCCTGCCAACAGCAGTGACTCTCCTGCGCTCTGCACAGCACAGCTCTGAAATCTCGGTAACAAGCACTACTGTTGCTTGGGTGCACATAGCCCTGGTTTCTTACTGACGCTTTTTAGTGGCCTGTGGTCAGGTTGTACGTCTGACCTATGCCTGCCCTTTGCTCAGTGCTGAGTTTATTTGAAGTCCTTACCTGTACAATAACCCTGTATGAGTCAGGAGACCATTTAAGAATTAGCACTCTGTAACAGTAACAGGTCTTTCCAAAGAGACATTTAAAAATATTTCATTTTCTAGACACTGTACCAAACAAAATTTTTCAGAAACTCTAACAGTGGGTCAGGGTGTGAGCTCAAAGTTTCTCCTGTATCACAGGGATGCTCCCTCTGTTCCTCACAGGAGAGAGTAGTCTTGTTGAAAGGTAGCAAGTCAGGAGCCGCAGAGCTTGATGTCTCCCAGGTCCCTCTTAAAAGCCACCAGGCTCTGTGCTTCTGCTGGTTCCTGGCCTGTGTTTTCTTGCAGTCCTCCTCCCTTTCTCTCATCCCCCTCTCCTCATACATACAAGCATGCCCACAACCAATTCCTCTCCAAAGTTCAGCAGTGACAGGATTGCAAAAGCAAATACTAGTTCCAGGAGTACTTTGTACTGGTTAGAACAGGCATTTTAACTTGTCTCAGGGGAGCGAGGTTAACTGCAGTGGCAGGGCTCTTTATCAGGATTAATACACTTATTTTGCAAACACGGAACAGATTGTTTGTAAAGTGAATGCTTGAACACTGGAAACAAGGACTATTGAACTCACTCTCTCTCTCCTCAAGCACAACCATGCTAGGATTTTAAATTTCAATAAAAAACAGTGATAATCTTATTTGTTGCAGACAGGATGACTAATTAGTGAGGAAAACTCCCTCAAAGCATTCAGTGTGAGCAGTTCTCAGCCTGAGTGCAGTGCGGCACAGCGGGGCTCTGAGCACTGCATTAGTACAGGCACACCCTGCTCATCCGAGCACCCTGTGATGTGTTCCTGAGAAAGTACACAGATCAAACCCTGCTTACGGCCTTTATGAAGTTATGTGGTATTGACCATGCACGTGAATGAAACCTTTTGCCCACAAATATGTTAACAGAAAACAAATTTGACACCTTCATTCAAAAATTATACATATTAAGACAAGTATTCACAATGAATTAGTGCTCTGCATAATTGCAATAGACACAAAGTAAAACGAAAATCAGAGTATCCAGAAGGAAACAGAACATCAAAAGCACATTGTGGGGCAGGGAAAAAAAGCAGCTTCATTTATTCATTTTAATCTCCCTCTCTCTTACCTTTTTTCCCCTCAGTCTAATGCTGCTCAAACCAGAATTGCATGTCCCAGCCATCAGAAAAATTCTGTTGATTTCACAGAATGCCATTTGAAATCACAATATTTGCATCTGTTTGCAGTACTTTATTCAGGTTGGTAATGTGTTTTTTAATAATTACCCTTTCATCTGACACAAAATTCCCTGGTAAGTAAGATCTGAATATCTCTTACCTTACAGTCTTCACCTCCTATTCTGCCTCACGACTGTACATCTGGGTGATCATCTCATGGCTGTGCTGGGCCATTGGAGATACAGCTGTACCGCAGCATCCAACGCAGAGAAGATACCTGGTCCCCAAGGCACTGTAATAGCCCTGCAAAATAAACCAAAGGGTTGAACCAAGGCACAGCAAAATGCTCAAATGTTTCACGATCAAAAATTGTCCATTCTGTCAGAAATGTAACTGTACTTTAACCTTCATACTAATTGGAATAATAAAGTTTGTGCCCCTGCAGGTAGCATGAAAATCCTCTTTTCACAGTTCCAGTGGTGTCCCTCCTTTTGCCACCACCTCTCCATCCCTTATGCCATGTTTTCTCAGAACAGAAGGCCTTGAAAAGCCAGCCCATCCGCTGCTGTGTATTTGCAGAGTGCTTGCTCTCAGCGGGCCTCCAGGTGCTACACTAATACAAATAATAAGGAACAGAGCATGTTATGACCTGTGCCTGGCTTTCAAGCAATTAACTAACATTCATGTTTTCCAAAACACTTCAACATATGCCCAAGCCTCACTGATACCCAAGTTAAACATTTGCTGAGGCACTGGGTCAAATAATACAGATTCCCCAAAAGCTTTATTTTAGTTGCATCCATAAGTGGGTTTAATATAGAAAGCTAGTGGACAGGTACCCTTTTAAATACTACCGCACAGCCATCTGGAAAATCAGTTACTTTACAGCAATTAAAAATTAATAGACTTTATAACAGTAAATTCCGTCCCCCTTCCCTCAGGGGGAACCCAGGTCTTACTAAAGCTGTGACACCCATATCTAGTTAAAACATTGTTGCCTGGGATAAGTTAAGAAGCTACAGGCACCCATTACAGCTTTGTCCTTACAGCAGTTTCTTTCCTCTCCTTCTGATGCCAGGATTTACTTCCAACAAGACATTATTCTTGTTTCTAAACCTTATGTTTATCCAATCGGCAAACAGCCATAATAGCGCACACACTTAGGTTGACAATCACCACACACATAGCAAGTGATGAAAAGCAAACGTTGGCATCTAAAAGCTCAGGAGAATTAATATGACTGAAAATTACTTGCATTAAGTGTTACCTGTGGAGTTAGATACATATTTTTGTTAAGAACCTCACCCACCTTCACTATTTCTGGGTGAAGAAAAAAAAGCGTAAATCATCACGGAATTTATTTGTTATGAATTGTCTCTTTAGGTCTTGCTACCGTTATTAATACCTAATTGTTTGAATACAAGGCTTAAAAATGTCACTGACAGTGACAAAAAATTTCATCCCAGGACAAAATAACTTTAAAAAGAAACTTAGTCCTCGTAATTCAAGGGGGTTTTTTGTGTTCTTGTTTTAAACAAGAGTTAGTTGGTATAACTTCAGTTATTAGAAATCCAATTTTAATGAAATGTTTGTGGGATCTTCCTGACAAAGGAGGACTTTGTTGGGATTGCTTTTGCAGTCCATCATTTTCTAACCGTCTCTAAGTAGAGGCAGGCATATGTAGAACACAGGGAGAGAGAGAGCACTAAACTGATGATCTCAGCCTCTGGATCTGAAAAGTTTCCTTCAAAAGAAAGGATAAAATGAAGCATCAATCACAGAAAACCAAGTGGGATGTGGTTTCATTTTCCTTCCACAAGAAGGTTAAATCAAATCTTGAAAATTGGTAGACAACACACTTGCTTTCCTCCCATGCAATCCACACCATCCCAAGACTGCAGCAAAGGAGCATCTCGAACTCATCTCTCCATGGAGCAGAGGCCTGGAGATGCCTACAGATGGGTCAGCGGAACAACCCATGCCTCATCTTAGAGCGCTTCTGCTTGGGTGAGACCTCTGACTGATAAAGTCTTTAAGAGATGGTAAAGCAAGAGAATTTGGGCCATGGTCCCCAGGGTTGGAAACTGCCACCTTGAACTGTGGCATTTTGCCAAGCAAGCATCTGCAGCAGAAGTCCCTTCAGCTTGTCCCCGCCTGAGGACTTCTACTCAGTGCTGCAGTCTGCATCTGTATGACTGGGGGGAACGCTGCCTTGCCCTTGACACCAAAACCCGAGACTCAAAGCTTTACTGAAAGGTGATAATCAGCTATTCCAATAAACTCCTGCAGGTACCCTGAACAGCCTATTTTACATACATTGACTGGGCTCAAAGGACGATAGCAGCTAAATATTGCCCAGGGGTAAACAGAGTTTCAGAGACAGTGGAATATAGCCAGCAGCTGGAGGCTTAAGGCAATATGCACAATCAAAGGAGCTATTGTTACCTTAGGCCATTTTACTGCTGCTGTCTCCAGGGATAGGTGCTGTTTGTTTATCATCCTTAAAGTGTTCCTCTGGATGCGGAAGACTTTCTGTGCACAAGGGCTTTGTACATCAACACCGCACATCTGCAGCGAAACTCCTCAAGGCGGCAGCCCTTTGAGATGGCACGGTTACGGGCTCGAATTGCTGCCCTGGGGTTTGGTAGCAAAACTTGAACCCACAGAGGCGCAGACCACATCGCAAGTCTCGGTGGTTTGTCAGAGACTGAGCCATCCCACCTCACACGGCGCTGGACGAGAAGGGATGCGACGGGGTACACAAGGCCGGTATTCGGGGCCTGGACTAAATCCGTGATAAGAAAAACCACCCCCTAGTAACACGTCCGTGCCTTTGTGCGGCTGCGCAGTCCCACGGCTGGAGAGGAGAGGAGGGCAGCCAGCCAGGCAGCTCCAGCGAGGGCAGGAGGGACGGAGGGTCCTGGCCTGCTGCGAACGCCCCCGGGGGCTCCGGCGACAGGAGCAGCTTTCCAAGGACAGGAATACTGTCGCCACGTGGCTTGCTTTTAAGCACTTGAGACACCTCCCACCCCCCAATACAGGACTCTTAATGTGCACACCAGTGCAGTTATTTTATTTCACCATTTTTACCTCATCATATACAGAATTATTCCTTATCACACAGGCCAAAAGGTTTTCTAGGAAGGCTAACCAAATCTTCCCAATTTGACTACGTGGGTCACATACTTCTGAAGCACCGGCCTGTTTCTCTTCCTGCGAATTACCACACTTAGAGCAGGGGAAGATATGGAGTCTTAGAAGGGCAAATCTTAATGTTGGCAGGCAAACTTTAATAGTGCCGGTGTATTCTCTCAGTTTATTACATGTTTTAATAAAACCTTCATAACCCAGCCGTACATGAAACCCAGCAAGCATTTTCCATTCTGCTGCCTGCAAACACCAAACCCCCATATACGCTCTCGTAATGGCAGAAAACCGATTCACATTTTGTTGCGGATGCATTATAGGCACTGCGTCCTCCAGCTAGCAAAAGGGCTGTTTTAGTTAACCTTTAGGTTCTCCTCGTTAAACCGAGTAGCTGTCACTTCATTTATTTTTTTTTTTTTAATTCCTGCCTCTGAATTGATTGTTTGATGACAAAGAGTTAAAAGCAGATTTACTATGTGGCACAGAAACCACAGTCCAAAGAGAGTCAATTTTTACAGGCGTGCTTATCTTTTATTAGGTCAGTCTTAATTAGCATTGTCACTTAAAACCATCCCAAATAACCAGAATAATGACTGAAAAATCACATTCTGTGTTATTCCCAGAGGTCTTCACAAGTGATATGTTAAGATACAGGCTCACAAAGCTGTCCTGGAAGAGGCTGCCCACCATGCAGGTTCACAGCTATCTGGAGTGGGAACTGGGGAGCGACAGCAGCGTGGGACCAGAGGGACAGGACCTTCACCAACTGAACGCACGTAGGGGAAGATGGGGCAAAGCAAATGCCATTATCCTGCTGGGGACGTGCCCAGAAACGAAAGAATTAGGAAGTGCCAAACAAGACAAAACCAGCTGAAACCAAAAGCCTTCAGAACACCTTCAGCCAGTTTTGAGATGTTCCCCCCCTCCTTTTTTTTTTTAAAAACCAAAAATGTGCTGTTTGACCCAGACTTGCTTAAATTGTCGTGTGCTGCGTGAGCAGCATCCCAAGTCCAGACCTCAAAGAAGTCAGACAGCAGAATGGGATGAGATGTGCACATTGCCAGACCTACTGTTGGAGAGCACAGACTCCAAACGAAACGCCGAGCCTGCGACCTCAGCACCAGCCAACTCCAGTGGTCATTTCCAGAACAGTTTCAGAAGTCTAAAACAGAGACATGCAGTCTCAAGGTACCAACGGAAGCATCTGGATAACATCAGCCTTGTTTCTTGCTATTCCAGCAGAAGCGTCCGTGCTCCGCATGGGAAGGAGATAGCAGAATGTCCCGGAGGAGTTCAGGGGTTCAAGGAGCCCCCAAACCCCTTTGCTCCTTACCACCATCCCCGCTTCATTTCAGAGTTATTTTCCTCCTCATAATCAGACAGATGAAGCACGTGCCAAGGGGCACAACCGTGTGGCAGAGACCAGCCTAGACGCAGGAAATCATTAGCATCGCATCACTTCTTGCAGGGCCCATGCAGCAATGCTGGTGCTTCCAGCCAGCCCCCCCAGGCCCAGCTGTTTGACTCGCCTGGTCCCCTCCTCTCACACAGGGCATGCAGACAAGATGACGAAAGCTTCACAGAGGAATCTTTGCCAGCACGTATCTTTTTACTATTGTTACAGGTTGGCATCTCCAAAGAGCAAGGAGAGGGTGCCAAGTTTATCACTAACCAAGTTTTATAATTTACAACCTGCACAACTGAAGGCTGAAAACACAGCAATTTTGCAGGGTAATTCTGGGAAGTAACCATCCTGCAGCACCAATTATTAAAACTACTTGCACACATTAAAGCTATAAAGATTAAAAATATAGCACACTTGTCATTAAATATGAATGAAATCATGTAATATGTATTATATATCAGTGCAATGGCCAGCCACATGTGCTTCAGCACAACCCTACGGAAGAACTGCAAACCCCAAGTCCCAGATCAGCACGCATTTTGTCAAAGCCGAGGAACAAGTTTGTCATGCAAAATAAACACAGATGTTCCAAGCACTGACTGTAGCTTTCAGGCAATGGCTAGGAAAAGAAAGCGCTTTAGGAAAATATTCCTCTCAGTGCAAGTCTACTGGCGCTGCACATACTGTACTTCAGCATCAGCTGAGGCTGGATGACTCATTTAAAGGGCATATCCTGTTGTTGTTTTTAATTTGGTTTGCTGGTCATTGTATTTTTTTCCTCAATACTCTGTCTTGAAGCATATTCAAATGGCTCCCCGTGCTGATATGCCTGGCATGCTTTGGTGAGACAGGCACTCTTCTGCATGTTGCTTACTAAATCTGCTTTGTGTTTCAGAAAGGCTAGTGTTTATTAGCACCTCAGGCCTTGCTTTGCTTTTTTATTGCAATTGTCTCCCTCTT
>NW_009630455.1:23684-28561 GCF_000690535.1 Cariama cristata
TCTGTTCCCCCGAGAAACAAACCATTTTCTATTGTGCCACACACAGGAACATCTTTCAGTTTCTCTAACTACCACATGCAATTCCCTCCAACGTTGTTTAGGTACGCATATACCTGTACAAACACACGTGCACACACATACACAACGGCATCTCTCAACTTTAAGTCCAGTTTTAATATTTTTCTAGATAAAAGCATAGTCAGTATTTCCTGGTAGAGCCAGCATTTATCTTCACCAGGAAAAAAGATCAACTGAAGCTATAGGAAAAAAGTTAGGATTCTGTCTCTAAATTACATTTTTAAAATAAGCCTTCATAGTTGTAATGAGCAATAAAATTGACCGACTCAGACTTTGCACATGAAATCATTTAGCCTGATGGAAGAAAGGTGGTCAGGCTATGAGAGACTAAGTGGAGATTCTGCTTCTCAGCTTGGCCACAGGCTCATGTGGGACCAACTGACCGGTTTCTTTCTTCTCTGCCTTAGTTCCTTAGCAAGGCAATTGCACTCAAAGGTGGTGTTTCTGTGACATACTATGAAAATAGGACACAGCAAATGGAGAGGCTTTTGGACAGCCCAGCAACAAGGACCATGGTAGAACGACCCTCCTCCCAACAAGGATTCTTTTGATCTGCTTTCTGTAATCCCACAGAAAAAGCTTTTCAACTCAATAACCCAGTAAACTACAGATTTTTGTCTTCACAGCATGACTTTGGGCCTGTTTCCCTGAGAACTCATACGGATTTTATGAATTCAAACATGTGACACTGGCATCCCTGTAACAGCTCAAACACTGGTATGTAATTCTTGCATGCCACTTCGTATTACGAGTACAGCCTTCTGTTTCAGCCCATGAAGGGCACTACTCTCTGTACCCTAACAGAACAAAGCTTAGGCATAACCCTGTACATAATTATCATGGAAACTATCATTGCTGAAGCTCAGAAGCACATTTAAATTTTTCTCAAATGTGAAGTCACTCTGGATTCTGACGCACCAGAAGGTGAAAGCAGAGGCACAGGTCCCAGTCGCTGGCCATTTCACCTCCCCGAGCCGAGGCAGGTTTTTCCTCTGAAATTCAAAATATGCTGAAACCAGTTCAAGGCCAAGGGGCTGATTCTGCTGGAGGATGAATGAGATTATACTCCTCCACAATACCTTCCCCCTTGCTGTTTACAACCCTGCTGAGATCAGTCCCTTGACAAGGAGGAATCTGGTTATCGATTGCATGCCAAGTGCATCTCTATACCCGTTTAAAAGCTCATCAAATACTTTGTGTACATCAAACATAGCTGCTGAGAGGTAAAACCACAGCTGTTCCCTCCGCAACAATTCACACTTTTAAGTTTTGCAATGTGCTTTGCTTGTGACCATTCTGTCCTCTTGGCTTCTCCTTACAAAGCGAAAGATGAAATCGTTCCCCCTTGTTACCGTGTGCAATACAACATTTAACTGCACGGCACACATTCTCTCAGAGATTTTTTTCTTTTCTGTATCGATACTTGAAATATTGAAGTCAATATGCAGGATACGCCATGCTTAACCCTCTAACTCCTCCTTCTCACTAAGAAATAACGCACGTATTCATTACTACGTTATTGTTTTAAACATGGGAAAGCATCTCCTGAAGACTCTCAGTTACTCATCTCTAACAGCCTAATGTTCATCAGGCCTCTTCCTTCCCTTGACTTTAATTTAGTATAGAGTGTTGGGAATCTCACTGACCAGAAGCTGGTGCACAATCAAAACCGGTAACAAATTTTCCATGCTCTTCTAACTCACTGTGAGACACTTGCAAACAGCTGTAGAGAAACTGGTATTTTGGTGGACCAAAAGGAGAAAACGGTACCTGATCTGACACAGAGATTTTTGTTCATCAAAACTGATTACATACTTGATTTAGGGGATATGCATATGCAAAACAGTCAATAAGACTATTCCACAGTTAAGCTAAGACCATCCTGCACTGAAAGTGCTTTTTGGGGAATAGGAGCAAAGCATTAAGTTCAAAAATCAGCCAAGAAAACACCCACAACCCTACTGAACTCCAAAGAACCCTCCAGAAGCTGCCCAGGCTCTGATGGAAATACCGACCAGGATCCCAAATCAGTAACACATCAGCCAAAAAACGAGCTCACATACATGCTAAGCTCAACATTTTCATAAACATCCATGCTGAAAGGCCCGACAGCACAACCACAGCAGTGAGCAATGCTCTTGTCGGCAGCAAGGTAATGCCTCTGAAAGCCCTCACAGGGCTGCTGTGTTGGTTTCAGACACATTAGATCAGTGTAATTTAATTCAGCTGTAGGGCTGCTGTGTTGGTTTCAGGCACATTAGATCAGTGTAATTTAATTCAGCTCCCTGCCCTGAATAAGCTTTTCTGGCATATACAAGGGTATGTCGGTAAAACTGTGCAGAGGAGGTTGTTCTTCCTGTTGTAATGCCTCAACAAGGACCGACAGACCTGCAAGAGGGAATCAAACCACCTACCGTAGCTCTTACCTGACTAACCTTAACTCAGGAACAGAGCTTGAATTTCCAGTATATTGAGTAGCAAGTTTGCCTGGAAGTCTGCATAAAATCAGCCATAGATGAGGGAAGAAGAAACAAAGAAAAGTTCATCAGGTAACTTCAGAAACATAAATGGGTGCAGGAAATCCGGGATACTTGCAAAGATTTACAGTGAATAGAACAAGAGGTTAAATTTGTCAAGTAAATTACTCGCAGAACATTATTCTCCCAGCCCTAGTTAGCAGTAGCGAGCCTGAGACAATGGATAATTCATTATCCACGCATCTCTGTCTGAACAGGGCAACACAAGTCATTTGGTGTCTGTAGACCTAATTAGGTGTCATTAAACAGACCGATGCTCATTTTCCTGCTGCACGACTGAAAAGGCAATTTGTTTGTCTGATGCAGTTGCAAAGGTGGAGGAAGCGTTAAAATCCGCTTCAGCTTTGCATAACGTGACTGCAACTGGAACAGCAGCAGACCTTGGGTGGGAGTGAGGGGGATACAACATGGGATGGGTTTTTGGCCCCCTGCGCCACTCATGTGAAGTGTGCAAATGCGCACAGCTGCTGACGTTCAGTTTGCTATTGAAAGCAGCAGGCCCTGAACAAATCACACTGAAGCAGGGGAAATCTGGAGGGAAGTAAGTATAAAATCCCAACATCTGGAGAAAACCTTCCTTAATGAGGTATTTTACACCTTTCTGTGTTTTATGCACTGCTGCTCATCACAGGAGAAGAGCATAAGCCAGAGCCCACTGAGGCCAAGGAAAGGTTTCCTAGGGAGTCATTCAGGTGCTTAAACATGGGTGTTTAGTGCCTCTCCGCACAGCCCAGAGGCATCCAAATGGAACCAGATGCTCAACACCTCCCCTCAGTCACCTGAATTGCTCCCAGAGTGGTTTCAGCAGGCTCCAGCTGTAGCTCCCCATTGCCTCTGTAGTTAATAAAAACTCTGCTGCAAGACCAAGTTAGGTGAGCCACTCAACACCCCCTGCTTCTGTTTGTAGGCAACCACTTTTTTTTTACTGAACGTTTCAAATTGGAGCCCTAGAGCTGAAACAACCCAGTGCTTTGAAGGTGCTCCAATACATGGATTCTGCTCCATCAAGTGTATTCTGCTAATCCAAGGCCTGTTTGTGGTTTGGGGATGTACCCTGAAAAGCATACAACCAGGTATTTTTGCTATATCTGAACCAATATCCCGTTTGGTTTTCTTTGTACTTTAAACTGAATTACTTACAAACACATCAGAATAACTGACATTGTTGTCTCAAGTAGGTACTACTTTGTCTATGGAATGATGTAAATATTTTAGGTACCATATCAGGACATTTACCAGGCAGACCCGGTTTTGAATCTGAATGAAGGAACATCATGAAGATGCTTTGATAGACTGCTAAAGGCACAGAGCAATAAAAGTTTGCAGAATTACTGCTAGCTAAAGCACCGTATTAGATCCACATACATACTCAGTGATCACACTGAACCTAACCAGGTATGTTTTACAAAAACTTACTCTCCTGTGGCTGAGCTTACATGCCCACACAAGGGTTACAGTTCATACCCATACTGTTATTTCATCAGGGCAGCAGCCTCCAAACTTCTCTGGTGCAGAAGTTGCCTGAGCAGTGCAATGGCAACTACAGTGAAGTGCTCTGCTAAACAGCATCCACCACTACTCCAAAGCCATGTTGGCATTGTGTATGCCACACCGAATATTGTCAATTGCACAAGACATTCTGGGACAACAATCCAGAATCACTGATGTTGAAATATCGAAAAATGTGGAAACAGTTCTATGGGCTACACTTCAGAAAGTGGTTATTATTAAGAGAGACCTCCTGTAACCACATATAACCAATGGGACTTGTGCTATGCTGGCCTCTCAAATGCTTTAACACTATTGCAAGTTAATAACAACCTCAAACCATCTTCTGAGATCGCCTTTGAAATTTGTGTCTTTCAATAACAGGTTTGTGGTGACAGCATTTCTAGTTTGGAAGGCAGCCACAGTTTATTACACTGAAGGTAGACACAAGCACAAAATTTGGAAGTTTTATCTACCTTACTCCAGAATTTGCCAATTCCACAACTAGAGAAGAGCCTCAGCCTTGCTTGGCAACTCACTGGTAGAAGCCAGCCCTGGTGCGTTGTGCTGCAGGACCTTGCTATCAATCCATTTAAAATGACAAAACTCAGGTCTCTCCTTAAAACCTCCCTCCCTGTTCACAGACCAGAGCTGCACTTACTGGGCCAGGACAGGAGCTATGCAAAATCACATGCATTGAGCATTTGGCCCACACCATCCAAACACAGAAATTCAGCTAGGTCATTTACATGGACAGGCATACCCTTCACTGGG
>NW_009630456.1:0-2274 GCF_000690535.1 Cariama cristata
TATTAGTAGTATTAGTTTTAATATTTTTAATACTCTTTTCACTGCTATTGTTTTATTAAAGTTTTTTTTGATTTTCCACCCCCTAAGTCTCTCTCCCTTTTCTCCTCTCCTTCCCCTTCTGGGAAGGGACGGGGTTAACAGACAGCATCTGCCACCAGCTTTAAGCGCCAGCCCAGCCTTTAACGGTGACACTACCTTCAGAAACAATACTGATATCATTTAATAATTCCAACTACAGAATAATATTTTGTTGCATAATCCTAGGAGTTCAACTGCAGATCTCAGCTCCCTTGACTCCACTGTAATGATCTCCCACATCTGCTTTCAAATGCAGCAGTTAATCAGCAAGCACAAAACGTTAAGTGATGTATTTTGTCTTTGCTGTGGTTAAATGGGAGACAGAAAAAGAGGAAACTGCCTAACAGAAGGCCTGATTTTCTAGTTCTGAAGATAATACAATGATAAAAATAGCAGTAGTCAGCCTTCATTACTGCTCACATTTGTTTTTCAAAGGGAGATCCATAAATCTTCTGCTCCCCTGAAGCACTGAGTACCTTGCTGGAAAACTTCTCTGAGTCTGGAGAGGAGACAGGAGGGTGACCATTACCTAACTCACCCCCGCTCAGGCACATCTTTAAGCCTCCTCTTCCTGCCCTACTTCAAACTGCACCCATGTCTTGACCCAAGGAGAATCAAACCATGTAGCTGGAAGTAGGAAAATGTATGGAGCCATCCTTCATGGAGAAAGGAAAAGAAAAAGTGATCAATATTTTTTTGATCTTTGAAAGGATATGAAAAGGACCTACAAGCAAACACTGCTCAAAAAACCAAAAACGTAGTCTGCCTGTATATGAAGTCTGTTCTGTTCAGGCTAGAATCATTGTAATTTTGTTTCAATTTACTGTAATCTACCTGGTCCTGGCCCTGGGCAAACAGGTGGAAGATATGCTGCCTATTCTCCTACCTCTGCAAATGCTGCTGACAGCTGAGGGTCACAACATCTTAAGGAGCTCTAGCATGAACGACCATAACTTTTTCAGAGACATCCCTAGATCAATAAATAAGGCCTTTTCGAAATGCTAAGAAAAAAACTTACATAGCAGGCAAAGAAACACTAATGATGAATACCTGCCATGCAGCTGAAATGAGTCCACAGAAACGAATGCCCCAGAAGGTGCTCTGAGGAAGTAACAAAAGCCAATTAGTGCTGCATATGTCTTTTTGTGAGTTTTTGTAAATCCGCAGTACCTACAGTGCCTTAGTGTGATATCTGAGTATCAACAGCGTCTTTGTCTTCAATAACTTCCTTAAAACATCTCCATTTGTGAGACTCAGATTAGGGCTGAGACTGATCCATCTAAATGACATCTTTGATGAATCCCTTAGGATCACCACGACACCATATTCAGGATCCCCACACCATGCACAGACTTCACTATTTTGAGAAACCGATTTTTCCTACCCAAGGCAAAAACCTCCTTCTCTGGAAGCAGGCTGCTCCTCCACTGACCCCATAGTTGGTATGTCTTTGGTCTGGAGCTCAATGTATGCACAATAGGTGCCTACAGCTAAACCGGATGAAAACTCATCCCAGAGGCTGGCCCAAATTCACACATCCATCAGGATAGTAGAGTAGAAAGCAGTGATACAGCATGATCCTAACTGCTTATTCAGTATTGCTCCTCCCTAGCAAACACCCTGCCAATGTTCCAGAATAAAACCCACAGGAGAGGCATGTAAAGTGTCTCCCCACAGGCAAAAGATGAAGATTTCTCTTAGAAATATTTAGCTAATTTTCCAGGTGCTAACTTATTATATACCCCCATGCCTTTTTGAATGTTCTGAGCCTGACAATTATCTTACATACCTCATGCACCTGTTTGCAGTTGCAAGCACTATTGCCTGCTCTGGCAGACAGCTTGGGTTTTCCTTTTCAAGCCTATGGTGTCAACACCTCAGTGCAGTTTGAAAACTACCAGCACCACTACAGCTCCTGCATAAGCCTAAGCTTGTTTGGGTGCTATCTCTTTTATAGATCCCAAGGAAACAACATTCATGGCCTTTCCTTGAGTCCACTGACTCTGCCCTGGCTGCAACATGAATGTTGGCATGTTCCCTGCCCCAGTGCTCCTTCAGAGCAATGGTAGGAGCTGTCTGTGCCCTCTGTACTCCCTCATCCCTTGACACTTTGTCCATAGATCTCCTGGGAATTCAGTGCTTTTTTAAAGGAACATTTTTAACATTTTTTTTTCTTTTCACTCTTAATATCACTCT
>NW_009630456.1:2287-23942 GCF_000690535.1 Cariama cristata
TCCCATGAGTTTATCTGCCTTTCACTTGCACTTTGACAAACTTGCATTCATTGTTGTGCCATACTTTGTACCTTTTCCAGAGTTAGTATACAATCTACCATCATCTTGATTGGCAAGCTTTAGATTAAAACCCCAGAAGGTAATCTCTTTTGTGTTTTTCTGATCAAACCTGAGAAAAAATTGCTCTGTTGGTCCATTAGAAGTTCTTTGTAAAATTGTCCAGTTGCTGTTCTCTGAGACTTTCCAGCCTTCAGTGGCACAGTGGCTAACTGTTTAAGTATATCAGACAGAAAAGTAATGACAAACCTACATATAACATGCAACAATGTGTTTTCCTCTCCCATATCTCACCAAAGAGGATAAGTTTCTTGGTCGCTGACTAAAGCAAGGAGAGCTGACACTCCCTTCAGCGCTCTGCACATGCAGTTTCACTGAAGTTTATTTCTGGTTGATGTGCTTCTTTCAATCACGTCATTCTTCACTATGTGTAACCTGGTACAGAGAGCACCAGAAGATTGTAAAACAATCCTGCTCCAGGCACAAAATCTTCTGGCAAGAATAAAAAGCCACAGAAGGGTTACTCTTCCCTGGTACTGTGCTAACTGCATTTTTGTGTGGCTGCTTGGCACTGACTTACACAAATAGCATGTTTCCACAGGGTAGTGTCCACTAAGGCAGGTTGCAGTTAGATCTGCCTCTTTTCATGACATGTCTTCTTCTATATCCTGTCTGCTTGTACTTGCTCTGTGACTCATCCCTTTGCACTACAGGCACAACATTCATCTCCCAGCCCCTGCATAATATGCCTGGGATGTCTTATACATCCCAGTTAATCACCCATCCCAACCTCACAACTCCAATTGTTTGTGAAGCATTTAGGAGGAATAGGTGTCTTTGGCTGGTATCTACACTGCATATTATGTTTGTCTTTTGACTGTCAGCCTCTCAAAGGGCCTGTGAAAGAGTTCTGTAAGGCTATAAGTGAGCAGGGATGCACAACTATCATTGCAAGCGTACATTATGCTTCACATTTCAAAGAGTAAGTCCACCTAAGATCTGTCTTCCTGTCACAGGCAGTCTGCAGTTTAAGAGTGTTTTCTATGTCTTATGGGGGAAAGAATGTCATATGAACTCTTACAGAATCATCTAGACAGCGGGTCCCCTGTACTCATGTCCGCCCTGTCCCTATCAAAATATGCTGTCATTTCTACATAGGACCAGGTATCTGTCACTACAGAGGAAATCAGTAAGGGCTAAAGACATACAGTTACTGATGCTAACGTCAACAAGAGAGGCTATAGGTGTCATGAGATAACCCAGCCAAGAAGTTGTTTTTCTCTACTGGAAGGTAATGCACACTGACTGCTGCTTAGGTTCGGTTTCAAATTCTAGTGAAAGGAGTTAAAGAGAGATCTGATCCCAGAAAGAAGAAATCATCTTTTCTCTGTTTCTTGGGACAGGGACAAAACATGCTAGAAGATGCAGGACTTTGAAGGAGTTTCTGAGACCAAGAAAGCATCCACCTTTCCCTCACCAATATTCTGCATTTCTGTACAAAAAGCTCACTCACCTGACCCAAAGGAAGGACAGAAGTGTAGGAATCTCCTGCTTAATGCTTTAGACTGCTTTATTCCTCCTTAGACACAATTAAGCCAACGTGAAAGACTTTTAATCAAAGTGCCTACTGTAGTTATTTGCTTGAGCTGGGAGACTAAAAGATCATCCAACAGTCAGCAATAGTGTGACTAGTTAACCCAATAAATATGTTACTGTATTTCCCTTGATAATTTGAGGATACTGGCCTGGACAGAGGTCAGAACAATGGTGAGGAGGAAAGGGTAATTGGATCCACACAGCCAAATGCCATTTTGCTTTAAAAAAGTAAATAAAAATCCACACCATCCAGGCTCTTTTGAAAGAAAAAAAGTACAAAACTTCCTGATGCTGCCTGCTTCAGAAACAACATAAACATGCTCAGCTCCACACTGAAAGCAGTCTACTACCGAAGTACTTACATATGCATCAGCATGTGTGCATGTGCATATGGACGAGAGTATACATACATATGTCTATATGCATATATTTGTATAGATTAGTCACCCAACCAGCATCTGTATTCCTCTATGTGGTGTTAAAAGAAAGGTGACAAACTCTTGAATTGTGTCACAGTAAAACTGTTCCTACCCATTGTACAGCCTACTGAACCGAGGTAGAATAAGAAGGTAACAGAACACAGAGATGTGATGAGAAAAAGAGAAACTGACATAATAATACCTTATCACAGTCCTGTAGCCATGAGAGGACTGAGATGTTCCTCAGAAAGGATCTCATGAAGGGTAAAGATGATGGAGGGCTAAAACTCCTTGCAAGTCAATGTCACAGAGAGTGGTATCACAGATTCAGTGGGTCTGCCTTCCCTAAGGTAGGAACTGCAAGGAGTTGGGCTGCCAGGGACTATCAGAGTTGCATAAGACTAATGGAAGTTGAGAAGGTCAGCAGGAGCATAGAGAGTTCGAGGTGAACAGGTGGAACTTAGACTGCAGGTTGCCAACTCTTGAAAAAGCCTTCTAGCAAACAAATCCCAGACTGGTGTTGATGGCTCAGTTCCTGAGTGCATGGAGTATGTAAACAACTCCTGAAAAAGGAATCCCTTCAAGCAGTTAAGTAGTGATGGTAGCCAAGTGCTGAACAGAAGTAAACGCTCAGTTCACAGGCATAGTCGCTATTTAAGCATTTCCTCCCTTCTATCCTACAGCATCATTGTAAATTAGATTCCTGCCCCCCTCCCCGAAATGACAACAATAAAAGCCTCTGCTTTGCAACGTTACTCCAAAGAAGATGCAGAGAAATGGATCATGACACCTTCAGCTGCAAAGCTAATCCATCATAATGCACCGTAGCTCCTACAAATTGCTGCCCCAGGCAGATAATGGCAGGCATTTCCAGTCATTCCCAGATGGCTAATATGTGGCAATGATTTGTAAGCTGCATATGCTGGACCACTACAGCTGCTCCACTGAGCGATCTTGCAATATTGATGGATGCTCTTTTAGACCCAGAACATTGAACATGTTCAGTAGAGCAGTATTGCCACCAAAATAATTCCCTTCTCTTCCTTTCTGCCACATCCCCAATTCAAAGGTCAGAAGTAAAATCAAGCTCTATCAAAGCTGTTTGGTTTTGTCATTTTTGGAAGAGATATTCATGCTTTCGTCTGACAGTTCAGTTGAAATATTCTGTCCTACGCCAATAGAAAGGATAGTTCTGCACATTAACAAGCAGCACACAAGTGAAGTTATTCTCACACCCTTACCAGACAGTGTATAGGTTGTCTTTGTGATGAGGTACACATCTGCTACTTTATCTGTCCCCAAACCTAAGAACTGACTTTTTTCTCAAATATGAAGATGACACGCTGTTTACCATTCTTTAAAAAGTTGCTTAATTTAAACATTAACAAAGGCACAACTGCACAGAAAACAGCTAACTGTTATCACCACATTTAGTACTGTGTTATGCATCATAATGTCTTTCTATCACGGGCTGAGGGCAACACCATTTTCAAGTTCTGCCAGATAACCCTTCAAAATTACTTAAAACAAACGCATTCCAATTACATATATGTGTGTGAGTGTATACATATATCGGTGTATATGTTTATAGTTACATATGAGTTAGGGACAGTTTAAGTGCTCAGCCCATGGAGTTTTTAAATCTGCAGTAATCTTTCATCTGACTCCAGCAGATGGAGTTGAACCTTTACTTTCTCGTTCATTCGCCCCTCTTTAGAAGCCATGTTGCCTACTAGTACTGAATTTGCCCTATCTTCTATGGTCCTTTTTAGCCTCCCTTCCATGTTACTTGCCCTTGGCATTGTTAACAGTCCTTATTCTCACTGATCTTTCACTCGTTCAATGATTTTAAGGCAGAAGGGACTGTTAAATTCTCTGATCTGATCTTCTACATGACCCAGTCCAGAAAAGCTCATACAGGTACTTTCACAATGGGAGCAGTGACTCACATTTAGCTAATACTATCAATAAGCACATTGTCATAATCTGAGGACGTCACAGGACAAAGAATTCATCACAGCCTTTTTCTGATAGTGTCCTTTGGCTGACAGTATTTTAGAACTGGACTTACTTCCACTTTGATCTTTCCTACCTTCATTTTCTGTTAGCACTTTCTGATTTTTCTGAAAGATTTTTGCATATTTGTAGTTTGTACTTAATCTTCTTTCTTATATACAACCATGTGTAGTTCAGTAAAACAGGAAATTGTAAGACTTTCTGCCTACACTGAAAATCCAAGAGAGAGACCTCATTACGAGGAAGAGATCCCATTCTATGGTACTCTGTACTGACAGAGATCATTCTTGTACCCTCTACCAGGGACGAAGGTATCAAGACATCCAGTCCCTTTATAAACAAGTATAAAAGGAGTGAATGAAATAAAGTCTGATCCAGGTAGGCACTCACCCAACTCCATGAATGATGTTGTTGAGCATGGTTGAGCAACAATGACTGGACAACTGTTCATTGATTTCCACTAATAAAGACAGCTGGATTCCCAGCTATTGTAATTCAACATAGCACCGTAACCTCCAGGAAAAAAAATTCACCTGCTAATTCCTAATGGCACACTGATGAAGTCTAACCTCCCATTCCTTCCTCCTCAGGCATACTTTTATTTGAAGGTGGTTAGAAAATACTTTTAACAAAGACATGTGAAATACTCCACACAGGCAGAAATCATCACCTGAAGAATATGAGGAAGAAAGCACATAGCATCTTTACAGGAAGGGAGGTCAGGACTACAGTGAATATATTGAGCATGATTTCATGCATTTCTGTAGGAAAGCAAGCATCATACAGGCATTTAGAAACAGGGTTACAGCCAAGATAGTCTGTGAAAGCACCCTTGTCCTCTGGGGGTCTGTGTACAGTGTCGCATCACAAGATTTGAACAAACCAATTTAAAAGAACCCGGAAGTCCAATGAGTTGAATCCACTGAGGAAGAAAAGAATGAACTGAGGGTAGTTTCACCTCCAGACGAGGGACTTAGTGGTGTTAAGTAGGGTAAAGAGCTATTGCAGACTAAAAAGGAATAGTCTGCTCTACAGTTGCACAAAATAGGACAAAAAGTAACACCCTTAAGTTGCAGAAAGGAAAAAACAGGGAAGGCATTAGTGTAAAACCTGCTTAGAGTGAAGATGGGAAAGTATTGGCACAGATTGCCTGAAGAGGACACACATCTCCATCACTGGAGGTTTTTAATAGGCTAGACAAACACCTGCCAGGAATGGCATGGGTACAATTAATCCTGCCTCAGGCAGAGGGATGGATTGATGACCTCTTTAGCCCCTTTCAGCTTTGCCGTATACATAACTGGAATAAAAAAAAAAAAAACAAACTAATAAGGAATAGACATTGGATTCAACTGCACTTACTCTCTCCAGTAAGTTCCAGATCACATTTGCTTGACTTTGTAAGTCTGAAATAAATTCGTTTGCCTGTATAGCAAAAAATCTTTTATACAGGTAACTTGTAACACATTTCACATTATGGCAAATTACAGCTATAAATGCAAATACAAGTAATATGTGGAGAAAGACTATCATATAGCCTCAAGGTATCATCTGGAGTCCTATCTGCTTAGCTTATTGACAAAAGATGATCAACTCTAAACTGCCAGTGAAATGTCTTGCCATCTTAACTGCAAATTAAGCTGTGTTCTTCCTATCTGGAATATTATAGTCAATCATTAAGATTCGAGAGCTGGAATTTTAACTTGTGATTTTTTTGATGGTTCATAGGGCAAACCACCATAGTTGTCTTGCCACTGTGACACTGTTCCTAGGCAAAATTTTAAAATGAATGGGAAGATACAAGCATTGATGAACAGGAAGATGAACAAAACACAAAGCCCATGCAAGATAGATATTATTACTTTGAAAACACAGAAAGGGAAAACAAACTCATTGCAAGTGGCCAAGCTTATTTCTTCCCAGCCACAGACTGTAAAAACTGGTATAGCTCTACTGCAAAGTGCAGTGTTGATAAGCAGCATCTGAAGTCTGGTTTTATCTGGAGTTACCCAAGAAATACATTTAGCCTATTGGTGGTAACCAGAAGTCATTGGATGGTGTAATCTCCCAGCTAGCCACACGTGAAAATGCTCATCAATTTTGCTTTTTGTTAGCAAGATGAACTGGTAACAGCTATGTGAGAAAGCAGAGAATGCCATACAAAATAGCTACCAGCATCAGGCAACTAATCAGCAGGACTAAAGACAAAGCCACAAGGCTGGTTTTATTGGTTTGAATATACTACCTTGCTGTTTAGCAGCAGCAATGAGAATAACAGTGTGGTCTGCCTGACAAACCATTAATTGGAAGTTTATGATAGCCCTCAGTTCTTTATTCAAATCTGATCACAGATGCTAGCTAGCATCTTTGTTAATAGCTCAGCAGCCTTGCTTTCTTGTACACACTGGTATTAGGGAGACCATACCTAGGACATGTAATCCACACATTTTCCTGAAAACAGTTAAAATAACCTTCATTCCTATTCTCAATCCCAGGGTATATACCCAGTCTCAGGCTCTAAACAAGTTGATAGTGGTTCAATGGCTTCATGTTGTGTTTCACTTGTTACTTGGCACTCATTTGCATGATTATTTGCACGATTTTGTACATGATGACAGGAACATGCAAAATATGTCAGGATACAAATACTTCATTTAATGTTGAGCATAGAGGCTAAAACCAGCATACCTAAAGATGGAAACATACCACTATCACTGAAAAAATGTAAGAAAGGAGCCCCTTCTCCAAAGACAAATATTAGCTACGAGAGCCCTAGCTGTTAAATTCTTTCAGCATATATTTACAAGAACTGAATAATACAATAATTTAAAAAAAAAAAATCACTCCCAATATGCTATTCTTAAAGAAACTGAGGCATTTATAACACCCAAGTTCTCAGTACCAGAGTGTTCACTCGGAGGAATCCTTGTGGGAAGGAAAACACTCCTCCTTTCTGATTTCTGACAATGGCTTATAGCAGAAAGCTGCAAATGAAAGGATTCAGTTTTTAATAGGGCATTTATTGTTTCCCAGAAAGTCTTAAGCGTTTGATAGAAAATCAAATTAAACCCAGCTATGTTACCAAAGTAAACTAATTAATTTATTTCACATGCCAGAAAACAAGTAGGATCTCAGGTGTTCTAAGCAGTTCAACTTAACCTACATATTTTTACATAAATCTTCAATGTAAGAATACTCTAAAAGCAAAGATAGATGGAATTTGTATGCTCTGATCTTCTGTTGTTTTGTTAAAATCTCTAAATAGCTCAGTTTTCACACCTCATCTTTTGTTACCATTAGATAAGACCATTTCACCTTTAGCATAGATGTTAGAATGTTTTCTAAATGTTAGAATGTTTTTGCTTGGACTTGCCATACATGAAACAATAGTCCCCTCTTCTGGACTGAGATAATGTTGCACTTATTGCAGAGAAACCATTGCAGAATGGAATTCCTGTTAATGTTTACTGAGGGTTTGGGTTTTTTTCCTAATTAAACAACCTTACAGTAACAAGAAAAGCCTTAAGGTCTATACACAAAGAAGTCAAGCACACAAGGAGAGGCGAAGAAATCAATGCAGTATTGGACTGTGGGTTTTTGCATTCAATTTCAGCTGAAGGCACTGATAGCTACAACAGCTGTAAGTAAGGATCTGTCACAATTTCAATAGTGAAACATGAATTCTCTGGAATGCATTGACTCCTAAACTCTCAGTGTTCAAAAAAAAAAAATGTACAAATTACTGAACTAGAAGGAGGAGTTTATTTTAAACAAATGTTTAATTCAAGGTCTTGTACTTTTGGACCTGAGCATGGATTATATAACCAAAGACCAGTTACAGACTAGATTAGAAAGAACTGCCCCCTGAAAGAAGAAACACTAGACAAACAAAGTAAAAAAGCAGAAAAATCTCAAGGGCCAAAATTCACAAAACAAAATGACCCCTCAAAGGCATCAATCTTCAACTCCACCTTGAGCAGAGCATTAGGAATCAATCAAACATGCAAAGGAGCACAAGCATCTGAAACGAACTTTTGTTCTCTGTCAAGTTCCAGACTTTTGTTTGTGAAAAGCAGCCCAGAAGAGTAAAGTATACAGTATGGAAGAGCTGAAATATCTGAGGAACCTGCAGCGGAAGATGAATAGCAGCTACAGAGTCAATCTTGCAAATAGATGGGACTGAAGTCACCTCCAGAACAACACAAACAGGGATTTCACGCTGTAAATCTTGCTTTGCTGACCTCTACAATTCTTGCCTTGGCTGGCAAGGAGAGTCTGGGGAATTTGATGGCCTCCATGGAGGTCTACTTGTACCCTGAGGAAAGCAGAGGACAGGAAGATGTGAGAGATTCCACTGTGTCTGTCATGCAGCCTCGCCTCAGCCTGCTTTCCTCTGAGGGGCCGCACAGGGAAAGGCTCTCCTGCAGGGGCTGCCTCAATGGAGATGTCAAGCAGCTGGACCCCAGGAGAGAGGCTGGATAGGGGCCCATGGGCCTCAAGGTTGGGGCAGCTCACAGGGAGCTTTCCACTCAGAGTGGGGCAGGGTCTCCAGTGGGGCCAGGGTGTTAAGCAATTCTGCTGTCTAAGTAGGCCTTCCTTTCTTAGGTGGTGGGCAGGGGTGCACAAACTTGTAGGTTGGCCTCCTGAAGTACTCTGGGGGATACTGGGTTATTGATCAGTCCCACTAGCAAGCCTGCAAAGGAGAAGGTGAGTCTGTCAAACACCACTCCCCTGCCGATAGCCATGCTGCCCCAGTGATGTCAGGGGCAGCAAAGGCTGCTGCAGCAAAAGCAACATCTCCTCCACCTGCACAGGGAGCCTCTGCATGCCCACCCCTTTTCCTTCTCCATCTCATTCTTCTCCTAGTCCTTCACTTTCCCCTTCTCCTTCTCCTTGCCCTTTTCCCACTCCATGGTCCCTGCTTGCCCATGCACCAGAGAGGCAGGACCTCCTACCTGCTCTGACCTGGTGCCTTTGGTTTGCACCAACTACATGAATTGTGCACTTCCCAGCAAAATGCCCTCAATCCTCCATATGTGGTGAAAATGAGGGGTATGTCACAGTTCAGGGAGCCTCTCTACTGGCTGTGGTCACCACCTCTTACCCCCAAGGATGCTTCCCGGCACTCTTACTGTGGAATACTTCAGAGAAAGCATCACAGCTGGGCAGACTAGAGAGAGCCATGGGGTGCAGCAGGTGCCCAGCAGCAGACCTGGTGCCTCACGCAAGCAGCAGCACCATTCTCATGTCCTGGCAAGCCACCTTCTTCCTGTTCTGTGTGACCAGCTCCATCATCTGATGGTCAGGCAATACAGCAGGGGAGGTGCCAGGCACCATGCAAGGGTGCACAGCTTCTGCCTTTCCTGGGGGCAGAGCCCTACCTGCACTGCCTGCAGCAAGGCCTGGCCTTTGGCCATGTGCTATTCTGCCTGTGGCTGCAAGGAGCTACAGACTGGCAGGGACCACAGTGGCAATGGCATCACCCCATTCTAACTTGAGCCATTCCGTTGCGAATGTCGCCAACCCCCTTCTGATTGCAGCTGAGAGGCACAGGGGATGGGCCGATACTGTGGGTACCAAGAAGACACAGTGTGGACTTTGTCCCCGACAGCCATGGTCACACAGCCACACAGCCCCTCACCCTGGAGGCTGTTATCCTCACCTCCTGGCCAAAGCTCCCATGCTGTGTCCCAGGAAACTGAACTGACAAGCTCACCTCAGCGCAGGGGCACTGGGTCCCTCTGCTGTACCACAACTCTTCCCACTCCTCCTCCCCTCACGGCCCTGCCCATGCTTGCCCACAGCCTAGGGGGGCTGCAGCTCCTACCTGCTCCAAACTGGTCCCTTTGATTTGCACCCCCCAGCAAAATGCCCTTGATCGTAAGGATGTGGCATGGGTGGGAGACAGAGCTCAGGAGGCCTCTGTCACAGCTCCAGCCACCACGCCTTTGCCAGTTCCGTGCCAGGCCTCATCAGTCCCCACAGTGTGCAGAGCCCGATTCTCTCCCAGTTCACCTATCTGGTACAATACCTCATGTCCTGGCCCAAGGGACCAGACAGGCCTGAGGGACAGACCCTGACAGCCAGTGCCCTCCCTTGGCCCAGCACTGGGGCCTGGCAGCCAGGCTGCGCCGATCATACCCCACCACACTCCCTCACCTCCACCTTGGTCCCAGCCCGTGGGCCTCAAGTCTCAAAGGGGCACAGCAGCCACCCTTCCTGTGCCATATAACCAGGCCTAAAGCCGTGGCAGGCTCTGGGCAGGACGTCCCACAGGCAGGAAGGCCATTGCTGGCCTTTACCTAGGACCGATGGCACCCCTAGGCTGTAACGCCACGGCCATGTCCCTGCACTTTCCACCCATGTCCACGTGGATGGTATGGAACAGCTGCTGCAGAGCTCACTGCAGGAGAGGGCTTGTATTTGGGCAACAGCAAGTGTTACGCTTGACCAAAACATCCCTAAACTGAGATTGCTCAAAACAGCTCATCTCCATAAATCTGATAAAAAGTTCATCTCCACATATACAAAGGAGCCTGGAGCTACAACAGCCCTGTGAGAAGAACATCTTCCATAGCAACACAATCACATTTAGCTAGCGGAAGGAACAGGGCTCCATAGTTGAGATATTGACCTGCTCCTTTCTGGTTTTGAATTAAAATGAACAGCCAAACATATCTGCAGCAGTTGGCTTCCAGTGGGGAGTGAAGCAGAAGTCTGAGTCAGGTGTTTCTTTGCATGTTCTTCACATAAAAGGATCCCAGACACCTATTCCATCACTATAAGGTGAACCAGGCTGGACACAATGATTTTACTCCTTTGCTGTGAGCAGTGGAACTGAAACAGCTTTTCTTCATTTTGTATTACTGGCACTTCCACCGATTGCATCTGATTTTCACAGTGGCTTTGGTCATTGTTTTTTTTTGACCCTATCTTCCCCACTTCCAGAGACTTGCAAAACTTCCCGAAGAATTGTGACATCCCTCTATCCACAAAGGCCAAGACCAAAAGCACTGTCAGTGCCTGGCTATGAACTGCTACAATTCACTCCCATGACCGTCAAAACTAAATGTCTGTGGGAAACTGCGGCGGGTCTGCAGATTCCTTGGCAGAGTATGAGGCAGTTGACCTCGACCAGATTGTCGTGTACCCGTGAGAAAGTGCAAGATAACAAACTTGGATAGTTTTGCTATGCTGATGTGCAAAACAAGCAGAAGAATGGGAAGCAGAATATGTGGACGTGCAGGTGTGAAGAGCCAATGGACTTAAACAACAAGGAGCCCAGACCAATGCGGGGAGGACAAGTATGAGAAAGAATAGTATAAAAGTTTGGAAATAATTAATAAATAACACACACACACTTTCTTGCACCAGATTCTTGTCGTGTCCGTCTCAACAACGACAAATGCCTTTTCACCACTCTTCTCAGACAAAAGGCAGACATTCTTATCTGCCCCTTTTTGAGGCTGTTTCACTTCCTTGAAAGTGAGCTCTGTATTTAGCTTGAGAAGGACTGCACTTCTAACTTCACCATCACCAAAAACAATTGTCAGCCTGTGGGCAGTCAAAACTTACGACTGTAGAAAACTGTGTGACACACCTCACATTAGAGTATGTCCAAGCCTTAGGAACACCAGTACATTCATAGTCCATCCCTTGAATCTATATTAAAGTAGTTTCAGCAGCAGTGGAAAGTAAAATCAGTTCCTTATTTTGCAGCTCTCTGTAAATGTTGCTACTTCCACAACTTCTCCAACCCTAGCTGGGACAAAGCGTCTTTGCTCAGTGTCCTTGTTCATGAAAATAGTGCTTGAGCATAATTTCACTCAAATCTTCCCAAAGAAGCTGCCTCACAAACCACAATGGGTTTATTAAACATTCTTTTTGTTAAAGGCCTAGATAAACACACATTAAAAAATTCTGCAGGAACTTCTCTGTGAAAATTGAAGAGAAGAATCCATCATCCCAGGCCCTGGCAAAAAAAAAGCTTCCTGCAGTGATCAGGTTGAGTCAGAACTCACCAGCCTTATCCATACACACTACACTTGCTGCAAAAATGTACCTAAACATTTTGCATCTCAAGAAGATACGCAGAAGCTGACATAGAAATTAGGTTTTCCAGGCTGCATTAAGTCAAAGAAGCTATTGGGTTCTGTAAAGGCTGTCTCAGTAGGAAGTAAGGTTTGATTCAAAACACGTTACCTTCACATTTAGGTAATTTTACCCTACAGACTAGCTCTCAGGTTTACACACCTGTATTTTCTTTTTCCTTACTCAAGTGTGCTCACATGTCCATTTGCGTACCAAGTGCTGCTGAGATACAGAATCACTGCAAAGATTTTACTTTGGCATGTAAAACACATAGACCTGAACCTGAGCGAAGGTTCTGCTAATATTTTCCCATAGACCTTGCAACATCTGGCCAAATATATCCATGTGTGTCAAGATGGTGAAAGCATAAGGTTTCGAATTAGAATTATAGAATCATTGAATCATTTAGGTTGGAAATGACCTTTAAGATCACCAAGTTGAACCGTAAACCTAGCATGGCCAGGTCCACCACTAAACCATGTCCCTAAGCACCATGTCTACACGCCTTTTAAATGCCTCTAGGGATGGTGACTCTACCACTTCCCTGGGCAGCCTGTTCCAAAGCTTGACAACCCTTTCGGTGAAGAAATTCTTCCTAATATCCAATCTAAACACAAATTAAACACAAAGCAGAAAAGCTATGTAGCCAGAAGAATCACCCAGTCTAATCCAGAGGGAAGAATATAACAGGCAACATTTAAAGCAGATAAAGGCCCAAGCTCTCTCCCATTAAAGGAAATAAAAATATACTGACTTGAGCCACATCTAATGCCCCTCACCCATGCCTTCCATATTTGATGGCTGAGTGCTGGGAAAGATGCAAAACATGTATAACTCCTTGTACTGTTAAGCCCCTTCCTCTGTGGATCCTCAGAGGTGTTTGTGGTTGGATCAGAAGCTATTGGATGTGCAAATTTATGCTGAAGAAAAAACGTGCAAAAACAAGAGGAGAGAAAATCAGAAGAGGAAACCATCTTGACTTATGCATACACTCATTTTAAGAAGTCACTTAGGCTATTGTGCATAATTTTGTTGCAAATAGGGGTTTGAAAAGAACTGGGCATCATGTTATTAGACATGCTGTGATGCTGAAAAATGAAATTCCGAAACTTTTCTCCTCTACTTCTGCATGAGGAGCTTATTCAGGAGAGCTTTCTTTGCTAACAGAAGCAGCAATTGTCAGCAGCTTGGAGGAGCAGCACTTTAAGCACGGTAGCTCCAGCCATGTGGCCTTGGTCCCAGCCTTGTCAGGGCCAAAAAAAAGGGTTTCTTGGTGCACATGAGCCATTCATGACCACTAGAAGGAAGTAACAAGTGACAAGCAATAGTTAGTGGAGACTACTGTGCGCTACAGAGGTCAGAAGCCCTGAATCTGCTCACCGGATTTATCATCTAGGGATGTTTGCTGCTTGCCTGGGGCTCTCACCAAGGATGCTGTGCAGAGGTTACCAAGGCTCATCTGGCCCTCTACTAAATAGTGCTGCTTTTTCATGTATGCACCTAAGATACTGCCAGGGGTGACCTGAGAAGTATCAAGTGTGACTAGCAGGTTCCAGGAGCACGCTTAAGGGTATGGGCACCCAAATGTTGGTTTTCTCCATTGTGCCCAAGGAGGACTCAACTGATACTGCAGGTGAATCACTGATTGCACAACTGCAATTCATAGCACGCTTTTGATTTCCATGAGCACGGAAGCCATGGTGAAAATCTGAAGAGTTTCACATAGACCAAAGGAGAGTGAAAGCTGGCAGAGAAAAATGAGTACTGCTGTGGTGGGTATCTGCTGTATACCAGATTAGGGAGGACCAGGTTAGGGATTACTTCAATACCCTGGAAGTACACAAGTCCGTGGGACCAGTTGGGTTGCACCCAAGCATGCTGAGGGAGAAGAAGGCTGATGGCGTTGCAAGGCCACCATCAATGATCTTTGAAAGGTGGTGGCAACTGGATCTCAGTCCTGTCTTCAAAACACACAAAGAGGAAGATGCAAGAACTCATGCAGTCCTTCACAAAATGGTGGAGAAAATCCTGCTGGAGAGCATTTCCAAAGTCATGAAGAATCAGAAGGTGATCAGAGGTAGTCAGCCTGGATTTCTGAAGGGGAAGTTGAAAACTGTTTACAAAACAAATCCGAAGCTGTTGAACCTCTCCCTTAGTGACCTGCAGGATGGGACAGAGTGCACCCTCAAGCAAGTTTGCAGAGCACACAAAAGTGAGAGGAGTGACAGGTGCAGCAGGTGGTTGTGCTGCCCTTCAGGGGGACCTCAACAGGAGAAATGCAGAAGTGGACAAGAAGGAATGTGAAAAAGCTAAGCTAGGGCAACTGCACAGTCCTGCATCTGGGGAGGAGTAGTCCCATGCACTAGTATGCGCTGGGGACTATGCAGTTGGCAAGCAGCTTTCTTGAGAAGTTCCTAGGGGTCCTGTGGACAATAAGCTGAGCTTGAGCCAGTAATGCTGGCTCACTGCTAAAATGGCCAACAGTACTCTGGGCTGTATTTAAAAGAGCATTGCCATCAGGTCAAGGCAAGCCATTCTTCCTCTCCCCTCAGTGCTGGTAAGGTTGCATGTGGATGACTGCTGAGTGTGGTTCTGTGTTGCCCAGAACAGGCAAGCTGTGAGCAGACTGGAGTCAACCCAGCACAGGCTCTGAGATCCTGCTCTGAAATGGTGCTGCAGTGTGCCTAAGGGGCAATTCCTGACGCTGGGGCTTTTTTCCAGTGCCCCCTGTGTCACCGAAATCAGGAATAAAACCTTTTAACACCAATGTAGTATTAAGAAGCAGGCACTCCTTTATTGCAACACTTGATGCATGGGGGATCGCTCCACCTGACGTTCATACCCAACTTTTACCGTGAACAGATTTTATAGATACAATTGATTACATATTCATTGTAATTCCTGGAATCAGGATGTATATTCAATACTTTACCCTGAAATAATTTACATATGTGCCTTCCCTTCGGGCATGCACAGTTAATTATGAGAAGGGTCTTCTAGGGTCTTTTAAGACCCCCGGTGGTTGCCCTCTGGTGTCCAGTGGACGACCTCCTTGTCTAGAGTTTGCCCAGTTCAGTCTTGTAGGTGTGACAATGGGGGGGCTTTGAAGATTGTTGGGTCCAAGTTAATTAATCGAATGACCACTTTGGCAGGTTGTCATATAACTCATTCATGCTCAGTTCCAGGTGTTCTCATCAACTTCCAGGACTTTACATACCCTTACTCCCTACACAATTCCCCAACTTGGTAATTATTGACTACAATTTCAGTATAATACTACCAGTTTTCTTACACAAGTAGCTTGTTGTTCCGATGGCGAGATTTCTATAGTTACCTATTTCAAATCTAACAGTCCTAACTTATACTTTATGCTTTACAATTTTCTACTTCTTAATCAAACCTAACTCTTCTATACAATCAAATCATTATTATTTCATCAGAGTATTTGCAACACCTGCACCATGCAGCTGTCCTGCTACCAGGGATGGATGTTGGTCAGCCCAGTGCCAACAAGAGTGACCTGCTGCTTCTCCCTGCAGGGACAATGAGGGGACGTCAGCTCCATACATGCTTCTGCTCATAGCTCCTTAAGCACAAAAAAGTCACAGACCCTCGGGGTGGGAAACAAAATGAGAATGACAACTATTGTGTCAGTTTGAAGGTGAAGATGTAATGTATTGTGGCTCTAAATCCAGTTGGCAAATAACACTGCAGGGCTGTGTTTTGCTCTGTCTTTGTGGTTGAGCGGCCACAACCCCAGGACAGCAAAGGTGCTGGAGGCTATTCCTCTGCCTCCCACATCGATGTGCCCACTGTTGCCTTTTCCTAGACTTTGCTCAGAGCAGTAAGCCTGTGATGGTACCAGCGGAGGAACACACTGCCCTGGGACAGTGCCTGCCCAGCCACCCTCCCCAGCACAAGTTCCCTTGCAAGACAAGGAGGTCAGGAGGTCAAGAGGTCACATTGGCCTGATTCTATGACTGGTGCACAAGCTTCCCAGCACAGACTTTCTCCAGCGATTTCCACCTTTTTTCTTCCTAACACTGGCCTAAAATACATTTTATCCAACAAAGTTACATCCTGAATGCAGCTGTGAATATTTCCATACCCAAAGTTGTGACTGATCAACAAACTTCTACAGTGGAAGGAGGCTCAGAGATGGGCACAGGCGATGCACTCTTGATGCTCAGGGAAGAATATAAGGAGTGACCATAGCTGTTGTAAAGAAAGCTGAGCTTATCTCAGGGGAAAAGGGACAAGATGATGGCTTTTGGTTTAGATTAATTGCTATATCAGTTGAGTGATCAACTGGTTGTCTAGGTAGCCTGAGTTAATCAAAACGTGTGAATGTCTTTCTGAGCCAGCCAGACCATCATGGGGCTCAGCCCAACACAAAGCATAAAAACTGAGCAACCAACAAAACAAACCTTGAAGAGAGCTACAGGCTTGAGCTGGTTTCAACCTACATAACCTACATATTTCTTCACAGTGACTGGAGGTATGCAGTGTCATGACAGTGAGTGTATAGAGACCAGTAATGGGAATTTCATTTGTATTGTGATCCAACTGGATGTTGTAACTGCCACATTGTTTCTGTATTGTGATTGCTGCTTCACTCTGCTAAATTAAAATCCCGTCTAACATCAAGTGTCTTCAAATAAGTAAATTTGGTAGTAACTCATTAAACCCTCTTCATGTGGAATATCTAAAAAAGCCTTGTCAGAGTGTACTGGGTAAGAGAAGTGCCGGGGCTGCAAGGCAGCATGGTCAGGAAATAATGCATGTGATATGCATCTCCAGGGGGGTTTGGTTTACTTAAGATGACATACACAGCAGTGTAACGCAGAATGGTTTGAAATAGCCACCCCTTTGTAGCATCAGGGGCAAAAGGGAAAGATGTGAGAAGACAGGCCCTTGTGCGTAGACTGTGTACAACCTGCCTACTAATGTAAGGTCACAACCTCATGCAAGCAAGAGACAGCAGGTGAAACTCCTTTCTGACTTGATTCCACTTAATTTTTAGTCACTTCAACAATACAATAAGAAAACAACAACTTTGCATGTATCAAAAAGTAAAACTATATTTATTATTCAGTTACATTTGCTTTTCATTGCACAAATTTGGTTTTTATCCCCATGTTTTACATTTTTTTACAAAGCTGTTAGGAGTTTTATAAACTTAAATTGATCACTTAAGTCTATTTAGGCACAATTCATTAACTTGTAACTGCATTTCCTCCACTTTTTTTCTCTGTGTGAAAGACTTATAGTTGCATTTAAGGTCCAAATTGAAATACATTTCACAGTCTACACTTTTACGGGTGTACTGTCTGAAAAAGAAGTTCTGATTAAATAGTCTTGCCTTATCAAATGTTGCCAGCAAAGCCTAAATGAAGGCAACTCCTTTTCCAGAAATGCTGAAATCAACACAACCCTAAGATAAGAACCATGGTGGCCCACCATTTTCTCTGCTAGTCAGTCATAGGATAACAAAGAAACAGTCCTCAAGAGGATTTAAAAATCCTGTGGAAAAATTACTTTAACTTGGAAATAATTTAAATAATTTATTTAGTATGAAAAATAAGCAAAAAAAAAAAAAAATCCAGCAAATAAAACACTATGGTGACAAGGAAAGTGTCATATCCCCTGGACTGCTGAGGCTATGTCAAGTGCTCTCCCTTCTGATATTGATAGTTTGAAAGCCACAGTATCACATCCCTGGGGCTACCTTCTATGAAAATGGCTTTGAAGTTAAAAGCTATCAGGCTTGTTTGACATAGCTGAAAAACTGTGAGCTTCTTGATTTTTTATGTAGCTCTTGTCTTTGGTGAAAAAGCCTGACCACTTCTGGTGTAAGATTCATGTGTATGGATTAAAGCTCTGTATCTGGGGTGAGTTGCTTTTGCATGTAACTGCATACTGCAGAGTGGTCCCAGGGCACAGGAAAGTCCATTCTGGAGAATCTGAAATAAGTTGAAGTTTGTTTCAACAACTTTATTATTAAAGTATTATTTTTACAAAAAGAGTGGTTTTAAATAAGTGACTGATGCTAGGACTCTTCCTGAAAAACATGAACAACTACCCCCTCTCTGTAGTACTGCAGAAAGAAACAATCTTTGTAACTTTTTAGCACCCATATCTGTTGTTGCTATTTAGAAGTGAATGAAATATGTTTGAAAGCTGGGTGAAGTCTTTGCAGTAGAGCAAAAGGGATGCCAAAGTCTTTGTGTGATTCTCCTATAAGAGTATTTAGTGCCCATGAACTCCCCACTGGCTATTGCTTTCAGGGATAACCAGAGGGGCATCTCACATGAGCACAGGCAGTGTACAGCCATTAGTCCCCTTGTTAAGGAGTCCTGTTTGTAGGAATTTCTGATGATGGAGTTTTTTGGGTTTGGGGTTTTTTTTGTTTTTTGATTTTGGGAAGTCCTTAGGCTTCAGGAAACTGCCAGGGCACAGTATTCATTCCTACATGCATCACAACAGAGGTGCACAGTTACAGGTTAAACAACAGCTGCTTGCTCTGCTTGGGTTTAAGACATCTCCATAACCTCTGCATGTAGGGCAAGGAAAATCATTCTCCCTCCAGTGCTGCTGCTGTGCTCAGACCCCGAGGCAACTGATAGTGCACTCTCTCACCCCACGCTGCAGGGACATACAAGAGGAGACCCCCAGACACCAACAAGGCAGGCAGGTCTGTGCATTCCCTCGGTGCTGCCGCTGGTCCAGTTCTGCACATTGCAGGCAGAGTGCATAAAGCTGGTCACAGGTGCCAGCCCTGAAACCAAGGATGGGACCTGCATCCTGCAGCTGCGCTTAGAATCACAGAATGGTTTGTTTGGACGGGACCTTAAAAATCATATAGTTCCAATCCCCCCCCTCCCCCATGGCCAGGGACACCTTCCTCTAGACCAGAGTGCTGCAAGCCTCATCCAGACTGGCCTTGAACACTTCCAGGGACGGGGCATCCACAGCTGCTCTGGGAAACCTGTTCCAGTGCCTCACCACTCTCACTGTGAAGAATTCCTTCCTAATGTCTAATCTAAATCGTCCCCCTTCCAGTTTAAAACCATTTCCCCTTGACCTATCACTACACGCCCTGCTAAAAAGTCCCTCCCCAGCTTTCTTGTAGGTCCCTTTAGGTACTGGAAGGCTGCCATAAGGTGCCTCCAGAGCCTTCTCTTCTCCAGGCTGAACAACCCCAACTGTCAGCCTGCTTTCATAGCAGAGGTGCTCCATCCCTCAGATCATCTTCGTGGCCTCCTCTGGACTCGCTCCAACAGGTCCATGTTCTTCTTGTGCTGGGGGCCCCAGAGCTGAAGGCAGTACTGCAGAGGCATCTCACCAGAGTGGAGTAGAGGGGGAGAATCCCTGTCCTCGGTCACGTTGCTTTTGATGCAGCCCAGGATATCGTTGGCTTTCTGGGCTGCAAGCACACATTGCTGGGTCATGTTGAGCTTCTTGTCAATGCGCACCCCCAAGTCCTTCTTTTCAGGGCTGCTCTCAATCCTTTCTCCACCCAGCCTGTATTTGTGCTTGGGATTGCCCCGACCCATGTGCAGGACCTTGCACTTGGCCTTATTGAACTTCCTGAGGTTTGCACAGGCCCACGTCTCCAGCCTGTCAAGGTCCCTCTGGATGGCATCCCTTCCCTCCAGCATGTTGACTGCACCACACAGCTTGGTGTCATCGCAAATTTGCTGAGGGTGCACTCCATCACACCGTCCACATTACCAACAAAGATGTTGTCCTAAGCAAAGGGCTGGGGAATATAGCGGACTAGAGAGCTGGTGCTGGAGGGCACAGACAAGTGTGGCTGTAGGGCTTGAAGAGACAGGGCAGCCCCAGAGGATGCAGAGGGCTTGGCAACACAGCTGGGAAGAGAGAGCCTGCAGCTGTAGGTGGGACATGGCACAAGGCGCTGGCACCTGGGAGCTGAGGAAGCAGCAGGCGCAGGCACAAGGACAAGCAATACTCCAGCAACCAGGGAGGGCTGTTCATGACCAGCCATGGTTCTGTGATCCTCCTATGGCTGACACCACACTACTAGCACCATTGCTGAAAGGCCTGCTGTGGGTTGGCAGTCCAACTCCTCCCTTTTAATCCCTCTTGGCAAACCCCCTGCTGCCAATACTGTAGAGATTTAAATGTTGTCCTCATTTGTCTGATGAGCACCACAGGACCACAGTCCCCAGCTGACTGCAGCTGGTCTTTGGTAGAAGGAGGGAAAGAAGACCACTGACTTAAAGGACCCAGGAGACCTCCACTGCACCTGTAGCTTCTCTAGTAAGAATCAGCCCGTATCACTACTCTTTTAAAGCAGGATCTCCAAACATGGACTCTCCTTTACCTATCACAAAAGTGCTGGCCCTTGTCTGCCCCAGTGCAGCCTCCCACTAAGACCAGGACTGTCCAAGTCAGGGCAGCACCAGGTCAGGGCAGCCATGGCTTTGCCTAGCCACCCAGTTGCAGCTGGGCAAGCTGTGAGGTGAGAGGGGTGCGTGAGGATCACTTTGGAGCTAGAGGTGCCTCTGAAGGTCAGCTGCAGAGTGGACTCCCAGGGCAGGATGACAGCAGCCAGAGGAGCCACATTGCTGGGTGGTTGGGAAAAGAAGCTGGCAGTTGCCTTAGGTCTCCCATCCTCATGTCATGTGGAGGGGTGGCAAAACAGGTTGTTCCTAGAGCTTAACAGGTGGCTTCTCCAGGAGGAGAAGAGCAAGATTTTCCAAAGTCTCTCACTAGGATTAATGCATAAGCTTCTGACATGAGTGAGTGGGCAGGCAAGGGGAGCCTGAAAAAGCACAGCAAGTCCATCAGTAACTGTCTGGTGATGATTAGGGAAATGTGACCACCACAAGCCAGGAAAGTCCATGCTGCCTGAAGCATCAATTTTTCCCCCAGTGAAAACCCTAGAAGGAATTATCCACAGGAACTGAAGTCAGCTTCAGTTGCCAGGAGTGCTGCAGGCCAGCACCCTCAGTAACTGCCTGTATCCCTGCAGAGGTTTCTGAGCTCCAGCTCCAGTTGTTTAATTTGGACATCTCTCTGGTTTATCAGCTCATGTAGCCTACGGATTTCTTCCTGTTGCCGGTAAAACATCTGCAAAAGCTGTAAGAAAAGTTACGTTTTAGTTCCTTTACACTAAGAAAATGCAGACTTAACCTGTCAAATGCCACCAGTCCTGTCGCTTCACTTCTTAGAGAAACAGCATCTAGGGAGGAGGCCTTCAACCAACAGACTCAACATCAGCAGTGTTCCTGCTATCCCCTAGCCTGGGCTATGTCTGCAGGTGTTTCTCAGCACCATTTAGTAATTCCATATCTGCTTTATTCAATGGAAAATGTCAGAAAAAATAGCCTTCATACCACTAATCACCCAAAGACAGCCTGGACACAGAGGGTATTTGGAGTCTAAATTGCTGGATTTGCCACATCTCCCACTCAGACCCTGGCCAAGTCCTTTTATTTCTTTTTTCC
>NW_009630456.1:23973-47005 GCF_000690535.1 Cariama cristata
TCCTGCTGATCATGCTCTGTCCTCTCCAGTTGGGACTAGCATGGCCTTTCACTGTGCACACAGCAGTGCACCCAGCTCTGCAAGAACTTCTGTAACCCTAGGGTGCCAGCTCAGAAACATACAGAGAAAATCCTTTTTCACACCACAGGGAAATTCAGCTGTGGAAATTCCTGCCCCATCAAGCTGCAGATGTTAAAATCTTGCAGAGCTGGAAAGGGAACCTGAGCACAGCTATGGGAAGGAATCCTTCCAGGGGTCCTGAAAGGAAACAAGCTGCATGTACTTGAAAATGTCCTTGAGCTGTCAATGACAGGGGGCTTGCAAATCACCACAGAGTTATACCACTGTACAAGCTTTGGTTACTATATATGCATGTGCCATGGGCGAAGGGAGCAGAGTACACTCACTTCTTCCACAGGCATCCCTGCTGCCTCACCAGGCTCTCTGAGTGCAGCTCTCATAGAAGGGTTACATTGCATAAACCTCCTTGTCTTCTCCACAACCTGGAGGTCACAAGGACCTCCTTGTCCCCAACCAGCCACCAGGCAGGCCTGTGCCACAAGAATGCCTAAGAAGTGGGAATACTGATTGCTCCCTCCTCTCCAGACCCACTCAGCTGGGGTGCTGCTAGGCCACATTTCTGCTTCCTGTGTGGCAGCCAGGGCATGAGGAGCTTCTGCCTCCACAAAAAACTAAGAGCTCACACTGGTCCAGGTCTGCAAAATAAACCCTCCCCAGATTCTGTCATCTTGTGAATGACATCCTTTTGTCAGTTGACTCTGGGCTTCCTCCCACAGCCCCAGCCCTTCAACCCAGACATTCACACCTCATTTTCAGTTTTTGGTGGTGGACTTTCATATACGTCAAAGCCATTGGAAAGGCACATTTGCTCCTTTTTTGGCAATTTTTCCTCCACTTCCTGCTGTTTCCTGCCGTCTTCGATCTCACTTGGCTTCTGCATGTCCTTCAGTGGCACCCTTTCTCCCTGACCCTGGTGCTGGCTCAGGTCAGTAGTTTTCATGAGTGGTTTTGGCTCAGGAAGTTGTGGTAAGGAATTCACAGCTCCAGAGCCTGGTCTCAAGGACACCAAGAGAGGCCCTAGGGAGGGAGGCAGGTGACAGGTTAGCATTCACAAATCACACTCAGAAATCAGCTGTAAACAACTAATTCAAACAACCTCAGGGATAAACATGGAGGTTTGATTAGAGCAGCTTCCAGAGTTCACAGTGGTGAACACTTTAGCCAACAAATTATTTTAGTTTGCAGAGATATTTGTTATGTCTCGCCTTTTCCTCCCTTCCTCTTTCTCTGGCAGCTAACAGGCCAGAGAGCCAGAGGCGTCTTGACCAAGCCCTGGAGTGCTGAAAGGCCGGAGAGCTCTCCATATGCTGACCTTTGTTAACTCCGTTCAGCCACTCTTGTGCTGTCAGTGCTGGCTGGCCTCCTGAGGTCAATGGGTAGATGTCTTCCTGATATGACTCTGACTGCAAGCAAACAAAAGTCCAGAGTCACTACGTCAGTGAGGTTTTGGCTTAGAGGGACCATACTGGATTGTGGTGGAGAAAGAAGTTTGTTCCACCTCAGCATAGGGACTGTCATGAGCACTCACCAGCATGGACATAAAATCTCTTCCCTGCCCTGACCCTCTCTCCTCCTCCCCCCAACTCAGAAGAATTGCATCTGAAGGCCTAGTTTAATTCCTGCCAGACAACAGACTGGGGGAGGTTGGTGACACAGGCTAACCCAACTCTTATGAACTCAGTGCTCCTGAGGATGAAGAAGTGGATACAAAGGATGGACACGAGTCACAAACCATCAGCTGATCGTCAGCTGACAGAAATTGGCTAAGGACATAACATTGGAGAAACATATGTGACTGGGAGTTGCAATGAGCATTAGCTCTGCTGGTTCTCTGAATTCAAGACACTCCTACATTCCAATGTTTCTGGAAGTACAAGGCACAGTGTTGACATTTCCAATGTACCTTTGCTCACACAGACACATAGGAGCTACCTTGGCTAGCTCTAGATTCATGACCTGGGTCATTCTCCATCCAGACCAGCTCTAAGACTTAGTTCTGCACCACTCTCGGTGCAATGAGTCATGTCTTACACACTGCAGAACAGCTGTCTGTAACACAACTGCACTCACTGGGTAGAGACCTGGGAACTCATCACTCCCTTTTTCCTAGGGTCATTCTTCTTCCTTCCATGAGGAGATTTTCATGTCACCTAACGTTATCCTCAACCCTTCTCTCTTTTGTCATTATGTCAAACAGATGCTACCAACTGAGGAAGTTTACAGCCAGCCAGTTGACTTGACAATCAGAGAGACCCCTTGTTTCACACAAGCAGAGCAGAGCGGTGAGTATGTCTTAGAAAGTTAACCATTACACAGAGACTAACTCTTGAGTTACCCAGTCAGAGTTTCTTGGCAGGGCTGCCCCACAAACTGACAGCTTTGTCCCTCAGATCAGGATAAAGAAAATCCCTTTTTCTACCCATTCTCCTGCCCTCGAGTCACAGAGAGGAGGCACTGCCCTGTTTTTCACTGATACTTGTCCCAGACATGAACATGACCTGAGGTTAACTTACCCGTCGAGGCACAATCATGGAGATGGGCTCAATCAGGCTTTTAGATGGGATCAGTTTGTAGAAACGGAAAATCTCACAAGCTGACACTTCAAGGCCTCTCTTTGGCATAATTCCTGGTGGGACAGCATGAAACAAATGGGGTATAAATCTCCCTAGGAAAGTTAATGTCATCCAACACGGAAAAAGGGTCACCAAACAACAAAAGGAGTCACAGTATCAGCTCCACAAAAGCATGGTTTGAAATCTGCACCCAAAACTGGCTTAGTGGCACAACAGACAAGATTAAATAATTTTTTTCTGTCAATGACAGAGTTACACACAGCGTCTGTGGTTTTCATGCTAAGCCTCCTGTTCCGTATTTATTCTCATGAGCCGCAAACAGAGGATGGGGCAGAACTGCCAGGTAATGCTGCAGGATTTGACTATCAGGATCACCAGGAAGGGATTTCAGGACACTTAAACAACACCAGAATAGCTATATGGGTGAGGCTGAAAGCCTCTCCAGCCCAATATCCTCCCCCCAAAACTGTCCCAAAGCAGAATAGAGTATGAGAAGGATGTGAACATCTGCTCTGTCAGACAGCATCATTTGTATTTCAGGTACTAGCTAAGCCACACGAAGTCTCTAAGTACCTGGTAACCTCAGTGGATTTCTCTCCCATGAGCTTGTACAGTCCAAAGCCTACAACCACGTTAATTTCCTTAACAAAAGAGATTGCCTCTCCTTGTATACCTTGCTTCATGGTGTCCAACTGAAGCTTTATTTTCTACTAATACCAAGTCACTTCATTAAACAGTAGGTTCTATGTGAAAGACTGCTGCTCCTTATGTTATACATTCAGCTAAATGCGAATCTATACTCAGTTCTCTACATTGTATTTTGTTCTGGTAATATTGGGAAAGAAGCTTTTGTGCAATAACCTTAGCAGTATGTTTGACAAGCAGAACAGATCCTGTTAGGGAAGTAGATTTGATTCACTCAGGCCTTTTAAAAACACTTGTACACTTCCTTTTCATGGAATGATTTTTAAAGAAACTATGACAACATAAAATCAGGATGCTGTACATTGGAAGGATTATAAAAGCTGAATAACAGAGAGATCTTCCTGTTAAATTTTAATTTACTCCTTTCCAATAACAGTTTTTTGAAGGAGACCTGCAGGCACAAAATCCAGTGCTGCTAAATATCTGTACTAATGCCCTGGGAGAATGGGAGTGTCCATAGGTAGTGTGGAGGGGAGGCAAATAGTCCTTAAAACACATCGATCTATAGAGGAATATGGCTTACAGGGTAGACTGGAGAAGGTTCAAGAAAGGGCTACCAATAGGGTCTGAGGGTTGAAAGCCAAAATCTGTAGCTTGAATGAGTTAAACAGTGGGTAGTACGCAGACAACTTAATAAGCAAGGGTCTCCAATAGAGGACAGGTGACCTAAACACAGCAGATCTATCTCTAAATGGGAATGTCAGTACAGGAGAAGGTAGGCAAGTGATAAGAGTGAAGGTATTAAGATGTGGAGCACCCATTACCAGAGAAATCCCAGAGTGGGAACGATGTCAACAGAGTTCAATGCCAAAAATCTTGGAGCAGATTCACAAAGGGCAAGGAGCATCCTCCACCTTTAAATCCAGACTATCCTCCCTCCCACCTTGACTAGGTATGTGAGAGGGTATGCAGTAGTGATTGGTGAAGCTGCCCGGTCCACGTGCTGCTAGTCAGAACAGGCACCTCCAAGTTGTGACCCTGTAATACCACCTGAGATATATAGGTGAGCTGGGCCAAGCTGACTGTTATGCACCTGTAAACCTGGATGGAGACAGGAATCTGACCGTCTCTCTGTTCTAAATGACATTTTGGATAGGTCTGGACTCCAACAGCCTCTAAAACAAAGAAGCCACCATCCTCCTGTAACTTTAGACGTACACTGCCACTCACCTATTCCCTTCTGTGGTAAATGAGACTGGTATTCCATCAGGTAGTTCAGGTATGGTTTCTCAGGGCTTATCTCATAGTACCGTATATTTCCATCACCCTAAAGGCAAAGAAAATGAACGTAAGCCAGGCTGTGCTATTCAGTATGAGAGTCGGAGAAGAATGCTTGGCCCCAGAAGCCACGCAGTGCCAAGAACAAGCCAGATATTTACCCTGAAATTCCTATGTGAGAAAGTTAGGGCTCTGTAGTGTACCTCCCCACAGTAAACATGGTATGTCTGCAGTGGCAAATGTGGCCTAATGCTGCAGTACCCTCAGGCCCCATCCCATCAGCCCATATTCTTAGGTTAATGTGCTTCAGGAGCACCTTTGACTTCAGCCTGACAGAACACCAGCCAGGAGATGGATCAGACAGGCCAGCATTTGCCAATGTGGAAAGCCCTTACCTTTCCCACCACGTAAAGCATATGCGTGTCTGAATCATAAAAAAAAGAGTCCCGAGGAGCCATCCAGATCCTCCTCCAGTAAAGGCACAGAAAGGTCATTCTGGGCAGGACACAGGAAAAACAGACAACTGCAATCACCTGTCAGTCACCTCAAGTCAGAGACACCTTACCTGAACCCCACATGGCAGCGGCATGTAAGTGCAGCTCTATAATGATCCTAGGCCATGGCCAGCTGCCCTGACCTGCGAGCCATGCACAGAATTCTTCAGAGCTCTATGGATGGGAATTGGGTGCTCTGTCCCGGGCTCTTGACTGAGTGCGGCACCTCAGGACATCAGTTCCTACCACAAGAACATTTCAGGCACCTAATGACATTTCAGGGTTAGATACCTGCCTATATGTGGGCCACCAGACTCGGGGAGATAGAGGTGCCTTTGGGGCATGTCTGCGTTGCACACTGAATTACTCATGTTCCTTCACTACCTCTAGTCAAGGCAATACCTCTACAATAGTGCACCACCCACCACAAGAACAGTCTACCTCAGCCGAAGAGTCTTCACACTGCATGGTAGGAAGACGCCCATTGCAAGGGCAAAAGCTTCCATCAGCATTTTGCAGGTAAGCCACATAGGAGGATGTAGCACACCACTCCATACACAAGGTTGGCATATGTTACACAAAACTATCCTTGCACTGATGAAGGGAGCAATGTCAGGAGGACCAATGGAGCAGAGTATGGTATCCCACGGCTGCCATTGTGGCTATTGTCACACAAATATATATTTAGCACAGGATTAATACATACTTTGCCCTGCAGAACTGCCCAGCTGCAGGCTCCAGAAAGCCAGAGCTTCTATTTAGATGCGATGATGACATGGGTGGACATGGACCTCAGAAAGATGGCTGCTGGGCAAGTCCAGTGCCAATGCTTGTCCCTAAGAAAGCTGCACATGCCTGGCCTCACAGGCCTTCCCACTGTGTTCTCAAACTAAGTGTGGTCAGATCCTCCAGCAGCTCTGAAGGTAGTGAAACCTTGACGTGAGACCCATGGCATGTCAGGGCACTGCTCAGCTTTGTGGAAAGCTTTCAGACAGCAGCACAGTGCTTTGCCTCTCACATATGCAAAGAAGCCATGTCCAAACACAGGCAAATGGCAAATCATAGACCTGTTCTACCAGCTTTGCCTGGTACAAAGGGTGACAGCACAACAAAGAGGGAAAAGATTACGCTGCAAAATGGTTGGCTAGGAGGGACAAAGTGAGATGCTGAGAAAGGAAAAGCATCTCTCTGCATATGAGAAGGGTAGAGGATTCGTAATGCTAGCAGTCATCATGATAGGAGATTATGTCCTGGAAGTGATCAAGAAGTGCTACCTCAATACTCTACTGTCAGGAATCATCAGAAATCAAAAACACTCCATATCTTTTTCTCCATTGAGGGCTTCACCTGAGTAGCTCATTTCTCTTTCCAGCACCAGTAACAATTTGCCAGTGAGACTAGTAAAAGTTGCTTTTAGGTCAGAGCTACAGTGACCACCCAAAGGTCCTTTGAATGATATCCTCCTGTAGTGGGCACAGCATTCTCTTTGTTCTGGTTGATTTCTATGCTGAAAGCTTGGAGAGCTTCTTCAGAAACTCATACTCAGTTAACAGTCTCATAGCAGTAAGACCTATTACCCATTAAGAATTTGACAGATCACTTCTGAATTGCTGTTATAAACCAATTCTTTGGTATTTGGCAGGTGGAAAAGTGACAGTAAAAGAGAAAAAACTGAAGCTAGTATGGTTAAGATTACTGGTCCAACTCACTTGATCCCATAATGCAATTTGCCTATTATTCCACTGAGATGTTCCAGTAGAGAACAGCTTTTTCACATTTCCAAGGAACAAGACTTTATTGACTCTGTGAGACTTGTAGCTGTCTTCCTATAGGAAGAAAAAGGACACTGCATGAGTAAGAGACAGCATCTGTTACATAGCTACATTTCACATTACATGAGACCTCTGATTCAGTCACATTTTGAAAGATATGCTCAGCCTGGCTGAACTGTAGTGAGCAGGATTTCATGGGGATCTGAGAAAGGTGGCCTAAGCCCTTCAGGACCATTCCCAAAAGCCCAACCAATCTCTCAAACTATTAATTCACATGTTTGCAAGAGAGCAATCCCTATTAGTTGTAGGGAGGATTTTCTGTGTATGCAAATCTGTGCAAATACCTACGAAACGCAGTCAGCTTCACCTTGTCAACAGATACAAAGTACAGGCAACAAGAACAACCCTGGCAGTGGGACAAATGTACACTTGGCATCCACCTGTCCATCTGATCTCTACAAGCCCTGCCAAGGTGTCCCACAGAGAGCTGCAGGAGGGAGCTATGAAAACAGCCCACTTCAGGAAGGGTTTCAGGGAGCAAAGAGCATGGTAGCAAGATGCAGAAACCCTGTTTTCAACGATGACAGCAAGTGTTTCATGAAAAGTAGAAGGCAATAGCACCATCTGGTGCATTGGGCAATGCAGGGCACAGATGTGTCTTCTTTAATGGTAATGAATCTACCCAGAAAAGGAAACACTCCAAGGGATGAGATCAGCTGGACCACAAACCTCTGAACACAACCTACTTGTAGGACTGTTCCTGCACGAGGATCTATCAGACGTATCTTTCTGTCTCTGCAGGCTGTGGCAAGGAGACTGCCATCTGTATTGAATGACATGGAGACAACTACATCTTTGTGAGCGTCGAGGATCTTCACTGGGTTTGAGATGACAGACTCCTTGGTGTCAAGATTCCAGATCATTATCTGGAGCAAAAGAACAAAAAAATCAGCCCTATGCTGCCTGACCAACTGGGAACTTTGTGTACTCTATTCACTTCTTCCTCTCTTCTCTACATATATAGGTCTTACCATCCTAAGTGGGTGCTTGCCAACATTTAAAATAATTCCTGGTACTTTCAGGAATATATCAGGGAAACAGTATCTGCTCAGAATGTCCAATATTCTAATTTCCTTTGCAGCCACATTTTATACATAAAAATGGCCAGCATCAGTGCAAGTATTTTCATTAGCGCAAGAATGAGGCCAAACAAAAGTGCATAGCATTGCATATTGTATCCAATCCAGTAAAGGAGAAGAGCAGACTACAAGCAGAGTTTACCAGAAAACTGGAAAATTAGCAAGTCCTTTTGACCTTGTAGCAATGTCCTTTTACCTTTGGGGTCACCATGGAATTTCCCCCTGAAGAAGGCTTCTGAACTCTTTAGTACTACCTCACAGCTTGAAATTAAAACAAATTTCAAAACATCCCATCAAATATGGTGTCCCAGGAGGAGAGTTCCACAGAGTACAGACTCACCTTGTAGTCATAGCCAGAGCTGAAGAGGATGTTATTAGCAGTGGGATGCCATTCAATGAGACCCACTCTTCGGACATGCCCAAGAAGTTCCTTCATCGGACTGGTGATGTTTGTTGTTAGCAATTGCTTGGGGATGTTCCATATTTTAACCTGAACGGCACAGGATAGGTCTTTGTGAGATTCCTGAGTAAGGAACTAATTTGGAAACTTACCGATAAATGATTTCCTTGGTATTATTATTCCCTTGGTAGTGAATAGGAATGCTCCTGGTTTTATTGAATGCCAGTCCTTTAAACTAGTATCTTTACTTTTCTGTGGGCCTGAAGAATCCTCTTTACCCTCTATCTTTAGCCAGCAGTTCTACCAGTTTATTTTAACTTGGCATTCCAACACTTATACCTGGCCAAGCTGTCAGCACAATTACAAGAAGTTACTCCCAAGGGGAAGAAGAAAACCATAGATCTTGCAGACCTTGCCTCCTAACAAACTTCAAGCAGGAACAAGGAAATCTGAAAAACTTCAGCAAAGAGTCCCAGAAGATATTATAGCAGTGATTGATCCAAGCAGTCATCCATTCAATGCTACCTGGTAAAAGAACTGAGAACTCCCCTCATCAGATGACAGCTATAGTACTGTTTCTCCCATAGAAAACTGCACCAGTGCTGAATGCTTTACAAATGACACAGTCATTTGCCAAAGTACAGAGAAGTCCACACAGATGGCCACACGGCAGATGCCCTGAGCAGAGAGACTGGGACTGGGCAGCACCACACTGAAATCACTCAACATTGGGTGTGCTTTCTGATAATAGGTCTACCTGCAGCCCTGCATTCTAGAAGGATGCTGCATGAAGACAAAAAATCCTTTGTCCTCTTGAGGTGGAAGAAGACAGTAGAGGAAACCTGCAATAGAGGCTGAACTTATGCAGGTAAAATGAAAGAGTCTTTCTCACACTAACCCTAGAAGCACAAGTATTTAGGATGCTAACAGATTATTAACCCTTTCGCTCAATGAAAATTACTATGCTTGTCATAATTTTTCTAGGACTTAGCCTGAAGCAAAAGGGAAATGATCCTTGAAGCAGATATAGTTAATAGAAATTAGCCACACTTGCCTGAGTCTCCCACTGTTAGGCTTATGAGGATCATATCCTTCTAAGCCAAAGAAGAACAGGCACTAATTCTGGGACCTTGTGGAAAAGATCACGAACACCTTTCTCAACAGCGTTTATCCCAGTAAAGAATCAAGCCCATCAGAAACCTAAGAACCGTGGGATCCAGTAGCCTCCAGATGAACTTCTACAGCAATAAGAGAAAGCATGACCCACTACAGCTTCAACAGCTATCACTAAAGGAAGGGTGCTGAGAGAGCAGGAAAATGGGTTGTGTTCATACTGAGAAGAACTACCTAGAATGAACCATTTGCTCTCCAGGCTATGAAATGGTTGGCGGTAAAAGCAGGGAAAATCACCTGGCTGGAATCTCAGGATGCATTAAATGGCAGAAATGGCCAGTGCTTAGTGTGCAGAAGAAGCAGGTCTTGGATCCAGACCTGCCAGTCCAAGTAGGAACAATCCTTGAGCCATCTGCCCTGTTGCAGCTTGAAGAAAACCTGACAAAGCAAAGTAAAAGGTACAGAGTTGCCCTTCCAACCACAGAGCAGAAGACCTTCATGATTTGTCAAAAGGAACAGAAGAGCTAAGAGGATAAGGCCTCTCCCCATACTGTTCAAACCCTCAGCCCCTGGCCACTTGCATTGGCCTCGGTCCCAAGCCTGTCTGAAGCAGTAGTGGGAACTGGAAAGGGCACTGGGTGTTCACAGAGACCATCCCCTTCTGTGCCCAAAAGTACCACTCTACATGCTTCAGCTACACTCCACGAAAGATAGCTGTAGTACCACCACGGCAAGCTCCAGAAAGGCTAGTTAATTGCCAAGAAACCACCAAGGAATGTGGGTGATGGGAAATTTCCACCATCTTCACAGAAGCTTTTGGCCTTCCTCAGAAGTTCCAGGGAGACTCGGCCCTGTAAGAGCAATCAGATGCATCGTTGCACACAAGCCAGAACAGTGGCTTATCCTGATGCTCAGAAATGGCAGAAAGCACCAGGCATTTAACAACAGACTGCAAGGAAGGTTTTGGCTCTAATGCCTAGCACAGTGGAAGTGATGGACACCCCTGGGACCCCAAAAACTTCCTCAGACTTCTCTCAGGACAGAGAAAGTGTTACCATGGACATATCCCAACAGTACGTACAATCTGAGCTCTCCACTACAGGCCAGGACAAGTAAGACAGATGTTGACCTCATGGAGTGAGTCCAACAGCAGCCACGGAGATGAGGAGGGGATGGGAGCACAGCAAATCTGAGGACAGCTGGAAAGGAAAGAATTCAATCTCTGGCTGCCCTTTAACTTCATTGCAGGAAAGCACAGAGAAGATGGAGTCAGGCTCTTTGAGGGTGTGCAAGGAAAGCACCAAAAGCAATGGACACAAATGGCAATATGGGCTCTCCCTGGAGATCAGAGGAGCCCTATTTTCCCTAGAAGGGTACTCAACCCCTGGAAGAAGGGCCCAGTGAGGTCACAGGATCTGTAGCCCTGGAGATCTTCCCAACTCATCCAGACAAGGCTTGGAGCAACCTGATTTAACTGGCCAGCTTTGAGCAGGGCTTGGACTAAGTGAACTCCACAGGTCTATCCACCAGATACCAGGAAAGACAGTCACACTGAGAAACACAGTCTGCTATCCTTACTACTCAGTGGGGAGGGAAGAGATGTCCCTACACTGTGTCACTGTGCAGGGTACCCCTAAGATACCTCTTCCTGGTGCCAAGATGATGATGGAAGGGTAGTACCAAAAAAGAGAGTACAGTCAGAAACAACAGGACTTCTTAGAACAACTTCTGGTGCTGAGACTAGCTTATTGTTTCCATTCTTTAGCCTGAAGATGATCCACTGCCAAGTTTCAGTAGGAAACAGGAAAAGAAAGCTGACAGAGAGCAGTCCTCATGCATAGACCCAAGGGTCTTGGTGGACAATAGAATAAATATGACCCAGCAGCAAGCCCTGGTGGGAATGAAAGCTAGCAATATCCCAGTCTGGAACAACAGGAAGATAGCCAATAGCTCAAGGGAAGTGATTTTCCCCTTTACTCAGCCATCATTAAACAACAGCTGGTATACTGCATCCAGTTTTGCACCTCTCAGTGCAAGAAAGATGCTGATAAACTTAAGTGAGTCCAGTGGAGAACACCAGAATGCTCAGAAGGCTGGACCGCTTGCCCTGTGAAGAGAAGCTGAGGGAGATGGGAGAAGATTGCTCAACCTGGAGAAGAGATAGCTTCAGGGAAAACTGACAGAAGCCTTCAATACTTACGAGACTACTAGGAAAATAGAGCCAGGCTCTATCTTGAAGTACAGGGTGGGAGGATGGGATACAGTGGTCATTAACTACACTACGGAGGTTCTGACTGCATATAAAGAAAATAATTTCCCCATGGGAGTGGTGAAGGACAGGAACAGATTACCCAGAGAGGTGGTGGAGTCTCCATCCTTGGAGGTTTTCAAGATTTAGCTCCACCACAGACCTGCACAGGAGATGGGGGTAGAGACCACCAAAGTTTCCTTTCAACACAAATGGTTCTGTGATTCTGTAACTGCAGCAGGAAGCTTCAAAGCTTGTGCTTATTCCTCATCTGAGGCTCAAAAGAGGTGGTGGTGCCTTCCTGCCACAAGTCCTTTCTGAGACAGCATGAGAACCTGGCATACACATTGGAAGACAAAATAAAACCCTCACAGGCAGCCCAGAAATTGAAAGAAGCCTTAAAAAACACATGAATGTCCAAAGAACCAAATCAAGTCACTAAACAGGAAGGACAATTCAAGGAGCCTAGATTTCCAATTTAAGAGTGATTTTTGGAGGAGCTGAAACGGCAGAGGACGTGCATCAAGCCACGGCTGAAGGAAATTACAAAGGAAATCTCCCTGGTGCTATGCAGCAGAGGGTAAATATACCCAGTGGGAGAGAACACATGTGGGATCTCTGGAAAAAAGCACAGTATTTAGTCAGATGTCCTCACTACTACATAAGTCAGCATCACACTTTTGACAGGACATGAAAAGCGACCTTTCAGTGGATAGATACAGGCTAAACTGTCTCTTAAAAACATTAATTGAATCTTTCGATTCCTAATAATTAGTCTGCACTTACACTGGAGTAAAATATGTGACTCCATCTTAATTATACTAACTTCAACCGACCACTTATTGCGGAATAATATGACACAGATTCCTCAGCTACCCCATAACTGATCCAGTAGGACTTTACAGAGTAACTGAGTGCAGGAACAAGCTCAAACTTGCCCTGCAGGGAATTAATCTGAAATAGCTGTTCCAGATTAAGCTGTGTTGAAGCTTTTATTCTAACGTAAAAGAAGAGTTTCATAGTGATTAAATTTGAATAGTCATTCCGTTTTAAATTCATATTCTGTTTTTCTCATGCACACACACCCAAAAGGATGCAAGCCCCCACAAAATAGATTTTCCTCCTCACACTTATTTTGGTGTATCATCTGGAAGGGATCACACAGATCTGACCTCAAGAGAAAGAAAGGAATCTTACTCTTACCTGACTTTTTTTATAAGTACATGTATATATGCTTTGACATCTCATCCATGAGCCCTTTGGTTTCTTTCTTATTTCTTTCCCCAAAAAGCACGTTAGCCAGGTAATAATGCAGAGTACAAGCTGGTAAACTTACTGTGGTGTCTTCTGAACATGAAGCTATTACAAAATCATTGAACGGGTTCCACTTGATGTCCAGAACATTCCCTTTGTGCCCACATATTTTCGGATAATGTGGGTCGAGCTTGCCTGTCTGGAAAAAACAAGTATCATCAAACGTAAGGTGAGACATGGAATTACAGGTCATTTTCAAGGAAGATCCAAGCCAGCTACGGCAAGAAACCTCTTTCTGCTTGTTATGCTCCAAATGCCCTGGGTGCTTTCTAACTGTGGAGAATGGGTTTTTGTTGTCCCTGCAAGGCAAGTCTCGATGATATTACCAAAAAGAAAGGAAAGACATGCTCAGGCCTTCCTAAGTACACACTGCTATCAAGAAGCCTGTGCACATGCAGTAATCAAGACTGCTGAAGCTAGAAGACAGTATTTGGTTCAGATAGCAGAATAAAACTTAAGAAAAGAAACACTTACAAATTAGTTGAATCTTCCACATTTTTTTAAAGATCTTGGGGGGAAAAAAAAAAAAAAGAGTCTGTTTCAGAAGACATTTCTTATAAGCAGGGAAAAAAAATGTTTTCGCTTTTATTTTTCAGCCTCATCAGCTAGCATTTATTTTATTTTTTAAGCAAAAAGATACTTGTGACAGAAATTATAAATGCACTTTTTCTTTCAACAAGCTATGTGTTTCTCTCTGATGGTTTTCAAATCCAGCCATTCACCAGGTTCAATCAGCATTCCAGACTGTCCAAAAACATGCCATGTTTGGATGGCATCTTCACTGGTAAAAATCCCGTACAAAGTGCACCAAGGACTATCGAGGGCCTTGTGCCACATGGGGGCTATGTTGCATCAGGATAAACCTGTACGGCAGGCAAAGTCTGCTACAGTCAAGTCGGTATATTTATTATGCACTAGGAAGGGTCTTGGGGATTTTATTAACATTGGAGCAGCACCTACTTCCCCCTGTCAGGAGCAGAAGAAGTACGGGGAGCTCCAGGACCCACCTTACATCCCAGATATCTGTCCAAGAGCAAAGATCAGTCACCTAAGGAGAGAGGCATGATGGCAAGCTGGTGGTGCTTACCTGCTTACTCCTATCCCACCTGAAAGAATCATATAACAAAATGAATGCAAATGCGTGCTTTCCTGGAGAGCAGATAGTTCTGTTGGTGCACTCCCTGCACCTCTCCAGAAGTGGTCCTTAAGAGTGCACAGCAGAGCACAATCAGTGCTCTCCCTAACCTGGATGTGATTAGGATGTAATTTTCCCAGCCTTGAAAATTCGTACAGTTTTGAATGCAGAATAGGACACCATGTGTAACTATTCTGACTTCACTGGAAAGTTCTGTCACATAGACTGGGACTAACCTGCTTTAAACTGAAAACCCAAGGGGCTTTGAAATGTACAAGACTCTGCTTTTTTAGACTACAGTCTAAAACAATTCCCTTTTGTAACAATGACAATGCAAAGTGACTTGCTAAGGCAGAAGAGACATAAAAGACCTTTAATAAGCAGCGTTCCACCGCCCAGTGTCCTTTTGTAGGCTTCAGGGCTTGGTTTCAAGCTGGCAACTCAATGGGCTGGGCAGTCAGCTCCACAGGCATCCCTTGATCCCTATGGGAACTCCATCCCCTCCCAGAGTTGGCTGCCTCTCTGCTCCCCACTCCATTTGGGAGACTCCCAGCCTGCCCTGAGCCTGCTCTGCATGCTCCATCCTGCAAGTCTCTCCTACCCCATCCCTAGCAGGTTCAACTGGCCCTGGAAAAGGAGCCCTTGCCCTTCCAGTCATCAGTCCCACCTGCTCCAGTGCAATCCTGCAGCCCTGGGACAGAGCAGGACCCACAACACACAAACCCCCAGGCTGCCAACACAGATGACAGATGGGGCTGTTGGTCTCAGATGCACATCCGCATGTGAAAGTGAAGCTCTTCATGTGCTGGGGAAAGCTTCATTCTATAGATCTAAAACTATTTCAGTAACTAGATGTGTTGTCATTCATGCAGAGGTACCTGACTTCCAGAGTTATTTGCAGAGCTTGAAAGTGAGTAATTTTTCAAACACTCACTTTCTAAACTCCCAGCACTTTTGAAAAGTAGCCAAGGTTTTAGTTTCTTTATGAAAACCACTTCTAGTGGGATAGTTGTTAAAACTCTCCCAGCAGATTTGTACAGGACAGATTACCGAGAGATGGGTCAGCCTCACCTCCCAGGTGTTCTCCAAAGGGCACTAACACACCTTGACATCACATCACGGCATGGCATTCACATATGGTATCAGTTAGGTGAGGTCTGAGGGGTCACTACAGGTTTCATTTCATAGTCCTTGCCCCCAGAGAAAAGGGAGCGGAATTTGTGTCTAGGAGGTCTACCCAACCACAGATGTCCTCCTTTTCACACCTGGTGCTGACACATTGAAAGACTGGAGACTGCAAAGACTTGGACACAAATATCTCTCTCTCTCAGGACTTTGTTCTCAGTTTGCTATCCCTTTGCATTATGCTGCAAAGGAAAAGACAGATGCAGTCTCAATCACATCTAGTCATCAGAGAAGGAAAAAGGCAGACCTTTGTCTTTCAAAGGAAGGCCACAAAATTGCCTTCTGAGTCAAGATCCTTCCTTGGCACACAGTGGATGCACTTCTGCAACACATCTGTATCAGACACCAATCCACACTCAGGCCGCGCTGTGGGAAAGTGGCTCATCTCCTAGTTACTGTCCCTGAGTCCATGTCTCCTCGGACTTGCAAGACTTACAAAGGCATTCAGTCTGTTCTGGGCACAAGGTAGCCCCTGACACTTCCCTCCCTGGTGAGACGTGCTGCCATTCCACCCAGATGGTTTCAATGGCATATCTTCACGAGGACCTAACTCACGCATCCTGCAATAGAAGATCATTCTTCAAGTGGTGGCAGATACTCAATTAATTACTCTCCAGGTTGAACACAAAGGCCTGCTAAAAGGAGATTACCTAAGGCAAAGAGCCCTTAATCTCTGCTGCTCCCAACCCTACCTCACCCCCAGGCTCTTGGAGACGAAGAATGGTGCAGAAGGCGAGACTGGTATTTATTCAAGGACAGATGAGAGAGCTTGGTGTATGTGACCCAGCAGGAGAGGAGCACAACAAACAAGCAAGGAGGCACAGTTAAACAGAGCGGTGTTGAGACTGCATTCAAGCACATCCTGAGGCAGGTAGCCCCTCCAGTAGCACACACAGAAAGAAGTCAAAAAAGTATTGGAGGGACAAAAGCAGCTCCCCAAGCAGCTTGTTCATCCTCCCCAGAAACTGCAGCCATCCCTGTCCCAGTTACCATCTCCCACTTCGGTAAAATGTGACACCCTGGCTCTTGGGCTTTTCCTCCACACTGTGGCATGCTTGGGATATGGCTGCTCCCTGTGAATCCCATCAAAAGTAACTATGGATCAGCTGTCCATCATAAGAAGGCAATACTGTCCCAGGCACATGTCTCCAGATTGGGCTGCCTTCGATGTCCTGGCAGCTGGGGGCACAAGCCAAGAGCCCAGTATGCTGTCTACCATGAGTCACCACCACAGGAGGAGGTGGCAGCCACAAATACCACCTCCAGGAGCACAAGTCAAAAGTTGCCACTTTTCACCTGTTGGCACTGGTTTGGAAGTGCATCATGAAAAAAAATAACTGGTACCACAGCCCCCAGACTCAGGAAACCCCTTTCTGTGGGTGGCTGAGGCTGCTCTCCCAGACCAGTGTGGGTCAGGAACAGGTATTCAGAGAACAGCTGTACAAAGCGTGACATGTACAGATTCTTTCCCTGATCCACCACCAAAGGTCAACCCTCAGGTGACTAGGGGACCTGCATCTGAACAAACACAGTTCATAAACCAACTCCTCTCCATAACTCTGTCCTGTTTTGAACCCTTTAATTCTTCCAGGTTCTTCAGCATTTGGAGCAGTGAGCTCCACATATGAACTGCAGAAGCGTCCACATCTGCTGCTAACGTTCTGCTCCCTGGTCTCCAGGATCCCCTTCACCACACAAATCAAGAATAATTGTTCCTTATGCTTATCCTCCACCCTGTTCACAGTTTTATATATGTCACTCATTTGTCTTTTTTTGTAGACTGATTGAGGCCTAACCTACAAAGTCTTTCCTCACATGAAAGCAATTTCATATTTTCATTGAAGTAGTTTAATTATCCTTTTCTGTATCTCCTATTTCTACCATGCCTTTGACATCTGCAAGCAGTATTTCAGATCTGGGTTGAATATCTGAGCAGGTGTTAAGAATGGTAGAATTACTACTAAAGACTAGCCAAGCTGAGAAAAGATGAGAAGACAGAAGAATTAAAAGTAAGCAGTTCAAACATCTTCAGCTTGTCTTGCCAACACTTTGAGAGCTGGGTCCCACCCCACATCCCACAGTCACCAGCTGCCTGCTTACAAATGCAGCTCTGTGATAAAGACAAGTTCTTCAGCCTCGACAGATGATGGTAGAGGGGGCAGAAGTGACTCAGTCAGGAAAAACAGGGCAGTGGTTAATTTTAGAAGGACTGTCTCTGAACAGCACAAGCGGTGAAGGAGCTGAGTAAACAAAGTCTACAAGGGCCAGGAACCATGCTAGTTTCTTCAAGCACAACCAGTTCACTTTCATCCTTAGCAAATATATATTGAAAAAGTGGCATTGCAATAACACCATCAATCAACTTTTAATTAAAGGCTGAACTTCTGCCTTTCATCTGTTCTGTCCTGATTCCAGAGAGCTCATAATCTCATATTGAAGTTAATCCACATTAGTGCATGCCTAATTTTTCTGAAGCAATAAACATCAGACAGTCAGCTTCTCCCTTTCGTCAGATCTCTAAATCATCAAAACCCATAAACATGGGATTTATTTCTGAAAAGGAAGTTTTTCCAGCATCAGTCCTTGAAGCTTAAGAGCTTCATTGCCTGATAACTGTGTGTCTATTCTTTCACAAAGGAGAAGGTAGAGCAAAACATACCTTATTCTCCTTTGGTCACACTGAAGCCATACCACTAAAGCAACTTTCAGTTTTTGCCCTCTGTATCTACTAACTGCTTTTTTATTCACAATTTCTCCTTGGAGACAAACACCTGAACAGCACAGTTCTTGCTGATTATACAAGAAAGGCAAGCAAGGTATGAAACGAAGGAAGGTATTAAAAAACTGCAAGCAGCAACGTAAGACATAAAAGTACACACACCCCAGAAATCACCTGCCAGGGCAACTGAGCCCCCTTCCATCATTTTGCAATTCAGACAACAGCATTAACTGAATATCCTCTGTGCAATCTAGCTTCCTAGAAAGCCCGGCCCTCCTCCAGCCTCTCAACATGCTCTCAAAAGCCAGTTTGCCTCTGTGGAGCTCACCTGGTGGATGGGAATGACGAGGAAGGCCCCTCCACCTACGCACTCGGTCACCACAGCAATGAAGTGGGGGTTCACAGCACAGAAGTGGTTGTCATGGACGTTTCGCGTGATGGGTACGCAGTCATAGCACTTGTCCTTGCTGGCTGCTTTGCCGTACACATGGCGGAACTTGGAGCTGCGGTACTGTGGGTGCCACGACATCTGCTTGGGGAGAAACACAACGCCCTGTGACATAAGGACCACCTGTCCCAGCCAGGCTTGCAGACCCCCATTCCCTTCTCCCCAGCACAGGCTCACCCTCCCTGTTTGGGCTTTTCGCACCAACCCTCAGCCAGAAATTGGCAGCTGTGATTTTCCCTCCTGGTCTTCATCCTTTTGGCACAATGTGTCTCTCCACCAGTTGCAGACTCCTCTGATGGAGAGAGGAGAGTGCAGGGGACAAAAGACAGCTCTCTCCATCACCAGTCAACTGCGCTGTGCATGCACCAGCACTCACTATTGTTACCGAAAATCGTAACCAAGAAAAGTCTGGAAACTAAATAATAGTTTAGGAAGACGACATTGGTTTATTTCAGCGCCGGGTGCATGGAGGATCTCTCTGCCTAGCATGCACTCCAAGCCACATGAGGGTACACATTATATACAATATAATAATTGCATATTCATAGTACACTACATATTCATTGTTATTCACACTCAGGATTGGTTACAAGTTTCTCGCTTCTGATGTAAATCCGTACGCAACCTCAGATAGCGCTAATGAAACCTTCTCATCAACTGCGTATGCTCCCCAAGTGGGGTTTTGCCCTCTTTTGGGGGGGCCATTTGAGTTGGAGGTGGCAATCTCCCACTACCACAATTACCTTTGTCCTATTTTCAGCCATTTAACTACTGATGTCTGTGGGTTGTAATGTTTGATCAGCTTGGCTCCTTTTACAACCGGAACTCCTTACCTTGAAGGTCTCCTTTTGCATTCTTACCTACTAACTTAGAGAACAGTGTCCCTTTTTTATCGTTTGTTCTTTGTTCTCTTAATGCTTCCCAACTTCTGGATGCCAGGCTAAAGAATGTGCCTGTTTTTCTGTTAATTTAACTAAGCTGTTTAACCCTTTGGTACCACTGTCACTGATGCAGGGCCACAAGGCAGCAAGTTTAAGGAGATGAATCCTAGCAGTACAGAGCTCAGGAAGCATACAACATATTGGGTGAGAAAAGCCTGAAAGACAGCAAGTGAAGGGCCCAGTCCGGATGCATGCTTCATTTAGCCCTCAGGTGGTTTAGGACCAAAAACAAGTCTAAATTTTGCTCACATGAAGGGAAAAAAGAGGTTTGACAGATCATAGGAATACTTAAAGTCACCTGTTGGTTTTTTTTCCCACTGACCATGACATTCTGCATGTCTGGTTTATAACTGCACCACAGTCATCTGACAGACAGCATTTTAAATGGTCTTTAAATGAGATATTTAAAGCATGCTAAACACAAGAATCCCTCCCCACAGAGAGCAGTGAAGCTTAATGGAACTGATGTACTGATTTAAAATAGGAAACTACCAGTCTTGGCAGAACAGGCAATTCAGTCAATTAGCTCCTGTTCTTTCCACAAGATCTAGACAGTAAAAGGCACATGGTGGGGATGGTGAGAAGATCCTGCTGCCCAAAGGAAAAGAAATACAGATCATGCAAGAAGGTTATGGGTTAAAGAGAGCCCCACAGAACCAGCTGGGAGTATGGGCAAAGACTGGTAGTAGGCTTGGTTTTGCCCCATATTAATCCATTTAATGTGCATCTGGTGAACATTATTATTATCAGTGATGCTGGATCTGACACAGTGAGGGCTACCTATCCCAAACAAAAATAAAGAAATGTGAGTTATTTGCAAAAGAAAGCAGCAATCCTGGGAAAGTAATCTTGGAAGGGATGTTCACAGGCAGAAAGAAAGCTGCAACTGGCTAGCTCCCCAAACAGCCCCGGAGCTGCAGCATTCTCAAACAACTTCATGCTCATTACAGCTTTAGTGGTTAGGTTTACTCACACTGAGGGAGAAAAAAAAATCACTGTATTGTCTGGATGCAGCAGTTCCTTCTTACAGTAGGAACATTATCTTTCAAAAATGAAATGAATTGCCTGGCTCCAAGGAACTTCTAGCTAAACTGCTCGTGAGGTGGGAGAGAGTGTGTGGCCTGGAGGTTCAAGGCTCCTCTGCAGAAAGGAGTCACCAAGCACATAGGAGATATTCGTTATGGCAATACCATCTCTATGGAGAGCACGAACACACAGTAAGATACTGCAATCCCATGCAGACTACTTGTAACATGTTAATGGCAAGTAAGGAATAAAGAAAATAAAAGGAATTAAATGCCCAAGTTTAGACAGCTCTCTGCTATTTCAATTTGTAGAATTAAGGTTCAGCTGCCACAGGAATGGACTTCAAAGCACCTACAATACAGATAGCAGAGCAAGATATGACTGAGAATATCATAAAATTGGCAAAGACAATCCCAGCAGAACAGGGTCCCTCTTAACACAATTGCAGCCACAGCAGAGAGCTCAGCATTAAAAGAAAAAATTCTTGAATAAAATATGGTGAAAAACAGCCTGAATAGATGCAGCTTTTTCAGGCTGGACAATGTTTCCTAGACAGTTTCTGCCCATTGAGATGTGCAACCTTAGCACTGAGAGCACTATCTCACGAAAGAATATGCCGTGCTCTATATGAAATACAGCAAAATGTATCCATTCACAGTTCCTCACTGCCGACAAAAACAGAGAAAGCAGCTCCTCTGCCTCTCTAAGCAGGACAATGCAACTGCAAGAGATATAGCAAGGACATACAGGTAGTTTTAAATGATCCCCTGGAGCCTCTCACAACAGGCATTTCTGGGTGCTTGGCTCTAAGCAGAAAGAAGAAGGACACAACACAGACTACACTGAGAGATAGATCTGATAGTGTAGAGAGCCTCAACTAAAAAGCAGAGGAACCTGCATGCAAGATGGTGTCAAAATGCAGAAAGATCCTCATCTCTTGTCCAAGATCCAGAACACAGCAGCAGGAGGCAGAGAAAGTGAGGTCACGGCTGCACCCTCTCCCACCTGCCACGAACACAGGTCTTGGTAGAACCCAAGCTCTCTGATTGTGAAATCCTCATCTAGTCCAGCCCCTTGCAAGCAGCAGGGATTCGGATAATGAGCCCAGCTTACTGGAGCCCTGAGGGAAAGCAAAGAAACCTCTGGAGATGTCTTCCAGGTGCAGCACAGTGTAGGCTTCACTGAAATACAGTCCTGCAACCAGCCCTACTGTTTCTGTATATGCACAGGTTAAGTCACTGGTGCAGCAAGCACAGTCTGCAACAGCTGATGCAAGGAAGATCAGAAGGCAATCAACCTAGAGTTGGTCTGTAAGCCTGCTGCTTGCAAGACTTTTTATTCCCTTTTTTTAAGACAGAGTCATATTGTCCTTGGCTCAGCAGCTGGGTCTGGTATTGTAAGATAAAACAGCAAAGCCATAGCAATTCTCTGCCCAGTGCCCTAGACAGGTGGGATTCCTCTTCCTGGCACCTGAAAAGGTACCCAGAAAACCGCTGGGGTATTTTGATACCCTCAAGCACAGGCTACTCAGCTTACCAGATGTGAAGGTGGAAATGCTTATGTGACCTCTAAAGAACAGACAGTCAAAGATGGACAATCCAGGTCCACCACTTGTCTTCAGAAATGAAATGTGGCAGCACTGAAGGAACTTTGCTCTCCTTTAGCTCTGACTCTTTTATGAGGTTGTTTATGAAAAGGCAGCTTTTCATGACTCATCCTTGAAACCTGACTCCAAAGGTCCTAGATCCTTGCCAAAAGTGTGAGCCCCTAAAAGGATTCTGAAGTCTAGGGATGCCTGCAGCACTCAGAAGCAGTCTTGGGAGAGCTATGCTGTGGCACATTTACTGTTCTCCAGGAAATGTCAGGCAAAACAAACTGGCATATGCATGTCCAACTGACTGAACCTGTGCTTCACCATAGGCCAGCAAGCTCCTGTTTGCCGTACTGCATCCCACTTACCCTAGGATTACAGATTTGTTTGCACTGTGCAAGGAATTTGTGAATTCTGGATGAACTTGTCTCGCTCCTGGACAAAAAAAACACATGGAAAAAGTGAAAAACGTTTGAGGAAACCCAGACACATGGTAGCCTAATCCAGATCCAACTGAAAGCACCTTCTCCTTCTGGTGCACAGTATTTTGTGAAAGAGTCACAGCAGCCAGGTCAGCCATAATAGTCTAGAAACTCAAGACATTGGCAGCACTTTATTCTGCCTTTTATCATCTTTGGTATCCTTGGCATCTTTGATATCCTGGGCATCAATAGTGCCAGGAGCTGGAAGGCATACAGACCAGGAAGTTATTTATACCCTGCAGAAGACCTGAAAGAAGATTGAAGGGCACCTTATCTCCTGGAAATACCAGCTCTTGGGTGTGGCTCCACACACTGCTACAAGCTGACCTCTCCAGCACGCATTCCAGGCCTATTTGTGTTCTGGCACTTTCAGGCCAATCTATGAGCTGCTTTGTGTTGCTCAAAGAGCAGAAAATTAACACAGGGGGGGAAATTTTATATATATGTG
>NW_009630457.1:0-9856 GCF_000690535.1 Cariama cristata
AAAATAACAAAGAGAGAGAAATAAACCCCGGGAAAGACAAGTGTTGCAAATGAAGACACTTTCTCACCATCAACTGACCAATGCCCAACCAGTCCCTGAGCAGCTCCCTTCTGGCCACATTCCCCCTAGTTTATTGTTGAGCATGACATCATATGGTATGGAATATCCCCTTGGGTCAGTTGGGGTCAGCTGTCCTGGCTGTGTCCCCTCCCAACTCCTTGTGCACCCCCAGCCTACTCTCTGGTGGGGTGGGGTGAGAAGCAGAAAAGACCTTGACTCTGTGTAAGCCCTGCTCAACAATAACTAAAACATCCCTGAATTATCAACACTACTTTCGGCACAAATCCAGAACATAACCTCATGATAGCTACTGTGAAGAAAATTAACTCTTTCACAGCCAAAATCAGCACAGCTTTACATTTAAACATTATCTTCCAGGAACAAGTTTTAGCACTCTACAAACTTATATAATGATATTACCAAATTTTCATGCAATTAAGAAACAGGAGTCTTCATGTTTACAGAAACACTGAGCAATGACTCCAACAGTTGCCTAGTCAGCAATGCAACTGAACAAGGAAAAGACAATAACTTTTTTTGTTGTTAAAAGCTAGTAATTCATAGTGGATAGTTACTAGCAAAAACATAATAATAATCCTATTAATTGCATATATTATGCTTGAGGGGGTTCATCTTAACCTTCTATCGTAGAAATGCAAAATTGATATATAGACAAAAACTGATGAAGGGTACCAATTTTATGTCTTTAATTCCATGTTTCAAGAAGAGATATAATCTTTCATTGATCTTATATCTTCTGAATTCTTGGTGTTTTCCTGGTGAAGAAATATTTCAGCTTTAGGCACCAGCTTAGGCACCAAAATAAGCCATTTAGTGCAACTCATGATGTGCTCTGTGGAGTCAGTGGAAGGAGAATGGGTCCTCCAGAAAACAGCTCAGAGCAGACACCTGGCTGTGCCGCTCATTTGCCCTCTGGAGGAAAATCTCTCCCTCTCTCTTCTTCCCCTTTCATGGGGAATATACAGCAGTATGATATACTGACAAGACTACCTTAAGCCAGGCAATATGAATCTCTTTCATAATATCTTAAGATTTTTTTTCCTTTAATTCTTTGCTTTCACTCCCCGCTATTCTGAATAATGCCTCTTTTAACCCTCATTGTAGGAAAAAAATTTAAGTGCAGTTGTATGTAGATATTAAACATCTTAATGTCACTTTCTTGTACTAAGTTACCTGATTATTTGTAGGCTCCTTTTACTCAAATCCCTACAAGTACTTTCTAGACCTCTTATTCCCAATTACAAGCATGTTATGCAATTTAAATATACAAAATATTAATGCATTAAGTGTTCCTAAGGAAAAAGAATGAGAAAGAGAGGAAGAGGAGGAGGGGGAGAGGGAGAGAGAAATAGAGACAGGGGGAGGTGGGAGAGCAAGAAAGAAAGAGAGAGGGAGACAGGTGGTGATGTGATGCAGCTGAACACTAGATGTGGAGTCTACTTGACAGAAAGCAGAACACCAGACACATACCCTGGCAGTTTTCCAGTTGCCCAGAGGCCACAGATCCTAATTTCTGTATTCAGACATCAGCATGTTCACTTCACTTTCATCATGGTCTGATTACTTAGCTGAAAAACAAGACAGTGTTAACAACTTTTCTTCACTTGGTACACAGTAAAATTTGCGTACTGCATTCGTAGTGTCTGGCAAGGATAATTTTACACTAGCTTACGTGACTATCGTCTTTGTTTTTCTCATCCATGATTGTTTCTGACCCAGGAGGTAAACAGCAGCATTTCTGTAGGGTAGAAATGTACTAGGTAAGGGAGAAGGCTTTCAAAATTGATGGGGTTTGAATTTTCACATGTAGCCTATATGTTTGAATGGCCTCGTTCTCTGGCAAGCAATCTGAATTTGTGTAAGCAGGCCTGTTTTTTAAGTAGTAGATACTCAGAAACTTCTTAGCAATTCTTTTTTAATATAAAAAAATACAGATATGTCTTAAGTAAGGCATATCAAAAGTAAGACTCAAAACAGTCATTTTTAAAAATGCAGTCCAGGTTGTGTAAGGAATACTTATTTGAAAGGAGAATTACTTCTTTTTTTCTTTCATAGTTATTATAACTAAAGTGTATCAACCTATTTAAAAAAAAAAAAAAAAAAAAGATGGGGGTAGAGGATAAGACTATGTATTAAGAACTTCCTGAAGCTAACCAGAAAGGCCAAAAGTCCAAAGAATTTTTCTGGAGCTGATTCAGTCCATGGAATTTGCTAGGCAGAATAAGAACACCTGCAGAAGGGAAATATTTTTAAGGTTCAGTGAAAGCAAATAACTGCTATGCTCTAACTACTCATTTTGATCAAACTTGCTACAAGCTTCAAAAATTGTCTGAGAGACAGGATATATCACCAGATTTCTACAGACTATATTCACTCAGACAACTTCCACTGAAAGTCTAGTCTCTCTTTTGTCTTGAGAGGGTAAAATAACCTTAACACATAAAACAGTATGGATAAAAAGTGACATTATGTATCATATATGAAAAATACGTAATCCCAATTGTGAGTCAGCAGGGTATGACAAAATTCATGAATATGCATATATGTATTTTTATTAGGATTTCGGAGGGGAAATGGAACCTTCTCCCTTTAAAGATATAATTATTACATTTAAGCAAAATTATAGTTTTGAATGAGATCTTTATTTACAACCTACAGGAACGTCTTAGTCATTTACAACCTCCCACAAGTATATAGGGATGAGTGGTTTGATACCAACCTTTCATATACAAGCAATTACTTTAGCATTTAATTTTCTGCATTCCACAGTTCATGCTCGGGTAGAGATATCTTTCTCTACTCTTAACGCTAAACTGTCAACTAACATCAATAATGGCATTTCATGCCATTCTTTTATTTCTCTTATGAAGACTTTTTGTAAGAGAAGAGCAAGAAGAGATTTATTCTCTCAGCCAGCTCCTAAAATATATCTAAACCAACAATTTAGATTCTCTGAAGACACCAAACCATTAATGAATGCAATCCATTTCTTGGTGGGAAACTATAAAGGTAAATTTAAAATATATAATTAATTTCTTCAGGTAAGTGATGGAAGACAAACTCAAGTTTCCAGGCGATTACAGACAGTCAAAGATTCACACTCTAGATTCTTGAAGAGCAATGAAGATAAAATGTTTTGTAAAAAGTACCATCAGAGCTTTCATGTTAGGAAGATGATCATGAGGCTCTTCTTTTTTAACCACAGATATCAGTCAAAGAAATACGACAGAAGACTTTGCCCCAGGCTTCTGAATGATACGTTATTCTTGCTACATACAAGATCTCTGACCCATGGCCAGAGCCCACAGGGCTAATGGTTATATATCATAATGAGACCTACTCTGTGCAACTTTTAGTGCATTTTGAGGATGTCAATAATAATAATAATCTGTAAACCTTGTGTCTGGACCTTAGAAAAATCACAGTTTGAGGCAATGAATTTATATTCAGGAGTCTAAAGTAAAGAAAAAAGAAGTTACTGCATCACTATTAAGTTTCTTTTAATGTGGTACAGCACCCAGTCCTAACAACTCGGAAGGCCTATTTACTTGGAGGGACTGTTTAGTGAGATAACTGCAAGTTATTTATGATAGGACCTTTATTTGTATTCTAGCAAATATAGATCAATTATGGTTTCCCTGTCCAAGCCATTTCTTCTTTCCTATCCTAGAATGTCATTGTCCAATAAAGCCATAACAGGGCAAATTCTTCTCACCTCTTAGGAGCTCCTCTTGTACCTCTCCCTCTTGGCAATAGTTTCTAAAAACCACCTGAATTTTGGGGCCAATGCTGTGATATTGTGCTTTCCATGAGTTCTTGCACAGAAGTGTCAAACATGCTGCTTGCCCTCCCTTATTTTTCTACTTACCATCCTTGGCCCATCTAGGAGGACAATTGCAAACTTCCAGACAGCTGTGGGACCTTCAGTTGATGAGACAATTTGCTTTTCTCAGACCTTCTACAGAGGTTGCACCAGGCAGCACATACTGTACTGAGTTGCCCTGGCCCACAAGACTCACACCTGCTTCCTCTGCTTCTCTAGAGGTATTTCTTCATCTTGGCATTAAACTCACAGCTCCTAGAGCCTTGATGGTGTCTTTCTCTCTTTCATTTCCGTGCATCTCTCAGAGCATAAGACTCACCTGGGTCTTTGATTCCTTGCTTAGGGATCTTACAGATTTCAGTTTTTTAAAAAAAAAGTCTATCCTCATGATTCACTTAAATGTTATCTCATCTGCCTCTTATCTCCCGCAACCCAAAGGGGAAGGGTACTACTGGTGATATACAGTGACTGATGACTTCTGACATGCGTCCTTCTGCCCTTTTGCCTTTACTAGAGACGGCAATTCTGGAATCACTGGTCGCAGTGTTTAAGTACATCATTTGACCATCATTCTGTTGAATAAGTTCTTTAAATGTGTTAAAGAGACAATTTTAACAAACTGAAATTGTTCCACAACATTGTCTTTATCTCTGCCTCTGATACTGATAAGACCGTTCTCTTGACATAGGAAGCCTGTTGAAAACACAGTTATATTCCCTATGTCCAAAAAAATGTATTGAAAATATGGATGTAATTTATCAGGTTTTATGGGTATTATTCATTTGGAAAAAATAAAATTAAAAATAATGGAAAAAAGGCAATTAAAAGGAAGAAGATAAAAAAGCTTTACAAAACAGACTTCAAAGCCCTCGTGTTTACTGAGAACCTTGTTGTCCTACTGCTTAGTCAATACAGATAATTGGCTAGAAAATCTGTACTCTCAGTCATCTTCCCACCTTTCTCTTCAAACTGTTATTGATGAAACTCTTAGAGAATGGAAATTTTGTGTTCACTCACTTTCCAAAACTTTATGACCAATATGAAACCTTGCCTGAGATCAGCATCTCATTTTTCAATTTGTATGAAAAGGTTGAGAGATAGGATTTACTGACAATCAGCCAACTGCAAATTGTAACTGGATTCTGACTCTTGGAATGAAAGTCTTTGATGGTAAATGACTTTAGGACTCATATTGGATCAAGATTAAATATAATGATTACAAAAGAGCTTTTAATTCTGGTAGAAGAGGCTTACTTCATGTAACATTTATCTAAAAAAAAAAAGTACGGCTGAAATCACCCCCAGGAATAGCTAATAAAGAAATGTTTTCTTTTTTTTTTTTTTTTTCCATATTATGTCCTTTCTTCCTGTGCCATGATTTTTAATCAAGAAAATGGTTAGTGCAGCATAATATAAGAAAGGAGAGCTCATGATAGAATTTCCCCCTACAATTTCTGTAGCAATGGTTGGGTTTTGAGATAGAATGATTTTAAGTTGATGAGGCTATTTTTTTTTCTCTAAACTCAAGAGGTTTTATCTAATTTGGAACATATTTCATGAAATAAACTTTACTACATTAATTTATAACACAATTTTAAGCTAGTTTGTAATTATTTATAAAGGATCAGAATTTTAAAAGCAGAGGAGACTTGTACAAAAGGCTGAAGAATCCTCAGTATAACTCATTAAAAGAACTGAGAGCAACTAGCTAGTGACTGTTTCAAAACCATGATTTCAAACCAACAGTAATAATATTCCAAGTGCAAATGCAGTCAATGAGACCAAAATATTTTCATTTATTACAAAAAATATAATGAAACACTCTTTAATATTTAAATAAGTTCCTGTGGTTCTGCTTACCACGTCTACTAGTGGGAAATGTCTTACATTTGTTCTTGACTTTCACATTAGCATTTGCATTAAGAATAATTCTTTTTAAAAAATTAAATTAACAATTTCTAAATACCATTAGTTGATAATTAGTTACAAAAATGCATAACTTTTGTAATTGTTCAACTTAATTTTTTCCCCTCTCCCTTTATTTTGAGATATTTATGGTTTAATTATATTCAAAATCCCAAAGGCATTTATTTAAAAGAAGAAATTAACTACAGCATTTTAGACCAAAAACTGTCAGATAAAAGCAAACAGTTTCATTTTCCGTAAGAAATTCCTGAGAATTTTTGGCACAGAGGTGCTCATTTTGAATTTAGAAAGCAATACAGCAACCCTGCCTGTGTTTCTAGGCTCTGTCGTGTTTTCTTCTCTGTCATGAACAGTCAAATTGCTTCGACTTTTCCATGAATCTCATTGTTTACCCCTTCATAACTCAGCAACACTGTTTTGCTTCTAGTAAGGCTACGCACAGCTTTGTCTTGCCCCATAAATGCTGGACCTGAAGGTGCTTCCTCACAGTCACTCATGCACCTGTCATTTCCCTGACTCAAGTCCTGGCAATCTGCAGGAACTTGCAAGCAAGAGGAGGGCCATCATACAGAGAGTGCACCTCAGGCAGGGAGTCCTCCTCTATACGTCCTCTGGATGCATCCAGGACCTTGTATGAAGTCAACTTTAGATTTTTATTTACTAATATCAAGGACCCAAGTTTTCCATCAGGGACACAGAAAGCGATCGAGACAACTCTTTGATAGTAGTGCAAGGAAAAAGATAGATAAAACACATGCTTTCATAGAGGGTTCTTCCTACCTGCTGTGAACTGTGGTATACATTAATGGATGCACTTTCGTTTGATCGTGTAATCATTTCACAGGGACTCATTAAGTGAGATTTTAGCCTCATTGAAGTTTTCTTTTAAATTTCAGTGACTACTGAAGACAAAGAATTTGACCTGTTACCCTTGGTTGTGATTTTAAGGTGTAATGTGCACAGCTCAGTAGAGAAAAAAGACGATATAGAGTTTTGTGATTATCTCCACGCAGACCTATTCAGATTCATTTTCAGAAGCAGGATCCTGAAATAAAATGAAAATATATTTTGATTAATAAAAAGCATCAATTACAGGATGTCTTTTTGACAATTTTTCTATTTAAGTTCAGGCTATATGACTTAGTATGACTTGGACATAGTACTTTTAAATATTTTCAATTTATTACAGATATGCTGTTATACCTTACATAAAATCTATGTGCGTATTGCAAAAAAGGGGAAGACATAAACAAACATTGAATTCCATTGTTATATAATGCTTCAACAATAACAAAAGAAATTTGGCTTTTTTTAACTTGCCCACAGTCATTTTTCAGCTTGGCACGGGCAAAGTATACTTTTAAATTCCTATCCTTACTGAAAACAGACTTAGCCAATCTTTCCACTTCAGCAACTAATCATTTTAAATATCATTTATGAATAGTATCACTAAATAATTTTGAGAAGTTAGTCTGCTCTAAATCCATCTAATTGGTTATTTGAGATGAAACATTTACTGAGTTATGGTACAGGCCCTTCAGCTTTCCCTGTACAATTATGTAAATTCCTTTGTAGATGTAAAATTCGGCATGACACTAAAAGATGCTCTTAAAAATATCTTTAAAATATAAACACTATTTTTATGTCCAAGATTAGGAACAAAGTTGAGTATATCTAAGTCTGAGAAATTAATGGAAGAGTATGGAGTGTCAACTGTATTAAGGATAAAAATTCTGGCACTGGCTTGGAAGCTAGCAATGAGTTGAACTATGCAGGATAAAGGACTTGTGTGCAGCTCAGGTGAATAACCACCACTTGCCATCTTCTTTATTGAGTCTTAGTGGAGCTGCATTCCTTAGTAGTGTTCCAAGCATTCTTAGATACCAGCAGCAAAGAGAAACAATGGCAACCTCCCAAAAGAAAATATCACATAAATGCAATTACAGGACTTGCAAAAAATTGGCCTGTTTATGAGATGATGTGTATCAGCAAGGTTCATCTAAGGTCAAATGATAGTCACAGATGCTAAAGGAAGAGCAGACATTACAGCTAACGAGAAACACCATCACTACCATGCCACTGGGAAAAGAAAATGAGAATCTATAAGATTTTCAAGTCAGGAATTGTTCCTTTTTCTGGTTCTACAATATCTAACACATTTCTGGCAACTACTGAAATATGAATAAGAAAAAACTACTGTCTATGCTAAGAAGATGGATTTATACTGAAAACAGCAATTGCTTCCCCAGGTCAGGTAAGACAACGGATCATGCAATTGACTAGACAGTGTCCTTAAGAACAAATTCATACCTGAGAATCTTGTTTTATTTAAAATAAAACAAATATTCAACCCCCTCTAACCCTAGTTTTAGAGAAAATTTTGCGAATATTAATCAATTTACACTAAAGATTGAAAAGCAAGAAGGCAAATATAACCATGCTATAAAAAAAATTACTCTCATTTTGTTAACTCACTCGTCCATTCTTTAGGGGATCTGGATTACAAATGCTGAATACTTGGGGCCGACTATGTCATATGTCAACCAAACTTTTCATATAGGTATTGAAAATTATGTTTCCTGGCCTATGAAAGAATTTCAATCACTTCCAGACCAAGACAGGATCAGTTCTCTCAGGAGGGAAAATGCCAAGTTCCCTTCTCTAGAATAGACTGCAATGGTATTAAAAATAGTAATAGGAAGAAAAAAGTGAGTTAAATTAATAGCATTTACTTATCTTTACTTAAACCTCAGATTTCGGTGCAGGTCCTGTAACACGTTAGGATGTTACAGCTATTAATCAGTGTCTATATGTTGTCTAACCAGCACAAAGGAGCCTGCATCAGGGAATGGTCTGCTTCATTTTTTTCTGCACACTCACCTAAACGTCCTTTTACTCTGCCAAAATCAGGCCTTTGCCATTCAGCACTATGGTCTTGCCACATCCTGAAGAGCTATGAGCTCTCTGGCGATTACTTGCTTCTCCCATCAGCCAGAATCCATGGATGCCCCTCACAGCACGGCTGCAGAAGGGTTTCCTGCTGCTGTGGCACCTTGGGGCCATTGGGACACTCAAAGTTCCACTGTTATCTATGACTAGAGCTGCCATGCTCCTCTGTCATGTCATTTCTGGCTATGGACTGATGAACGTCCCTCCCTGAAGAGTCAGGTGGTGGCATCTCTGCCTTCCTTGCTTACAGGCATGGTTCCTGACATCCCCAGCTGAGAGTCTCACCCAGGGATCTTCAACGGTAACTTGTTCTTCATGTGAAAGGTACCCTAAAACAACCCGTGCAAAAAAGAAAAAGCCATCGATTTCTAGGTCAATTCTCCTTATTTGCACTAGAACACAGCGTGACACTCATTTGGGTATTTTTAATGGAGCAGAGAGAAACAACAAAGGTGAATCAAAAGCAAGCAGCCCCTGCAAATTTTCAAGAACGAACTCAAGTTTAATTCATAAGGCTGCAATGGTAACTATAAATGCAGAGCTACCTAAACCATAACAGCTCCCCCAGTCATGCCCACCCACAGGCCCATATCCAACAAGAGATGGTGCAGATGGCCTCTCCAAGCTCTTACAGTCAATTTCGGGTTTGTCTCAGAGCAAGTATCAGAAAGCAACAACTGAAGATTTCAGGGTTATAGTCTCAGCATTGTCATCGCTTTTTCCTGAAAGGAGCTAACTCTTTTGGCCTTTTTCATTCTGGCCACACAGACTTGGGAAGATATTACAACTGAATACTTTAAATCACTCAGCCAGATGATATTTTCCTTGTCTATTTATCAAAAATATGAAACTTTTAAGTGACAGGGAAGGAAGAGAGAGAGAGAGAGCAAGGAAGGGAAAGGGAAAGGACAGAAGGGAGGAAGAAAAAAATGTACCCATTCCTGCAAAAGTTAAATAAAAGGAGACTTGGTAGTCAAATATAATGCAATACACCCACTTGGTTTGGCAAATAATGTCTGAGTTGCTTAAAAATTGTTGTCTGTTTTATTCTTACCTTGTTGAGACTGAGAGCAGGAA